>NC_056452.1:28133934-28216434 GCF_018296145.1 Oncorhynchus tshawytscha | reverse complement strand
ACAATTTAATTTGGCTGTGATCAGACAGAGGTGTTAGTGGCTTGACAGTGAATGAGCTGAGAGAGAAAGGGTCAATGTCTGTGATCACATAGTCTACTGTGCTGTGGCCAAGTGGTGAGCAGTAGGTGAATCTCCCCAAAGAGTCCCCCCGTAACCTACCATTGACAAAGTACAGACCCAGGTTTCTACAGAGCTGCAACAGATCCCTTCTGTTGTTGTTGATGGTTCTGTCACTGTTGTTTCTATGGGGGAGATGAAGACAGTTAGAGACAGTATGGCCTGTAATAAAGCTGTCCCCTCGTGTGGTCTGTCACTGTTGTTTCCATAGGGGAGATGACGACAGTTAGAGACAGTATAGCCTGTAATAAAGCTGTCCCCTCGTGTGGTCTGTCACTGTTGTTTCCATAGGGGAGATGAAGACAGTTAGAGACAGTATGGCCTGTAATAAATCTGTCCCCTCGTGTGGTTCTGTCACTGTTGTTTCTATGGGGGAGATGAAGACAGTTAGAAACAGTATGGCCTGTAATAAAGCTGTCCCCTTGTGTGGTCTGTCACTGTTGTTTCTATGGGGGAGATTAAGGCAGTTAGAGACACTATGGCCTGTAATAAATCTGTCCCCTCATGTGCTCGTTAGATCAGGTAGTGTTCCTGTGCGTTTGTGTCCCCACAGATGAGCACATTTCCCTGGGCCTGGAAATGACACGTCTCTTCCTCAAGGGTGGGGAAGATCTCCTCTGAGTAATATGGAGATTCTAAGGGTGGGGAAGATCTCCTCTGAGTAATATGGGTATTCTGGGGGGGGATCTCCTCTGAGTAATGTGGGGATTCTGAGGGAGGGGAAGATCTCCTCTGAGTAATATGGGGATTCTGAGGGTGGGGAAGATCTCCTCTGAGTAATATGGGGATTCTGGGGGGGGGGAGATCTCCTCTGAGTAATATGGGGATTCTGAGGGAGGGGGATCTCCTCTGAGTAATATGGGGATTCTGAGGGGGGGAGATCTTCTGAGGGGGATTCTGGGGGAGATCTCCTCTGAGTAATATGGGGATCTTCTGGGGGGATCTCCTCTGAGTAATATGGGGATTCTGGGGGGGAGATCTCCTCTGAGTAATATGGGGATTCTGAGGGGGGGGGATTCTGAGGGGGGTATCTTCTCTGAGTAATATGGGGATTCTGAGGGGGGAGATCTTCTGAGGGGGGGATCTCCTCTGAGTAATATGGGGATTCTGAGGGGGGGGGAGATCTCCTCTGAGTAATATGGGGATTCTGAGGGGGGGATATATATTGAGCAAATGCTTTTTCTGTCAGTACAAGTTCTTTATTCAGTTTTAACCAAATGTGATGTGATTATCTACCCTTACCACTCCAGTGTCCCTGCACATTGTAAATATGTTTTTTTGGCACTGACACGGATGATTCTGATAATAATTGGCTTTAGCTTCCTAATTCTCATTGGTTTGAATGGTGTCAGCAATATATAAATTGTATTCTTTTGAAATTAACAACATGAATTGAGGTATTTGGAGTACTATATAGCTGGAGAACATTGAACAGAACAAGGCTGTTTCAATAATGACATTTGGACAAAAATGCAGACTTTTACATAACTTCAAATATACATTATTCTGCCGAGTAGCGAGAGAGGGGGTTGGAGGGAGAGAGAGAGAGGGGGGGGGGGGGGTTGGAGGGAGAGAGAGAGAGAGGGGGGTGGAGGAGAGAGAGAGAGAGAGAGGGGGTGGGGGTGGAGGGAGAGAGAGAGAGAGAGGGGGGTTGGAGGGAGAGAGAGAGAGAGGGGGGGGTTGGAGGGAGAGAGAGAGAGGGGGGTTGGAGTGAGAGAGAGAGAGGGGGGTTGGAGGGAGAGAGAGAGAGGGGGTTGGAGTGAGAGAGAGAGAGAGGGGGGTTGGAGGGAGAGAGAGAGAGGGGGTTGGAGGGAGAGAGAGAGAGAGGGGGGTGTTGGAGGAGAGAGAGAGAGAGGGGGGGTTGGAGGGAGAGAGAGAGAGAGAGGGGGTTGGAGGGAGAGAGAGAGAGAGGGGAGTGAGAGAGAGAGGGGGGTTGGAGTGAGAGAGAGAGGGGGGGGGGTTGGAGTGAGAGAGAGAGGGGGGGGTTGGAGGGAGAGAGAGAGAGAGAGGGGGTTTGGAGGGAGAGAGAGAGACAGGGGGTTGGAGGAGAGAGAGAGAGAGAGAGAGAGAAGAGAGAGGACAGAGAGAGAATAAAGATAGGAGAGAGAGAGAGAGAGAGAGAGAGGGGGTTGGAGGAGGGGAGAGAGGAGAGAGAGAGAGAGAGAGAGAGAGAGAGAAGGAACAGAACAAGGATTTTTCAATAACGAAATTCTGACAAAAATGCAGATAGAACCATTACCCTAACCATAACCTGAACCCTTATCCTTATCCTAAACCTTACCCTAGCCCTAACCTTAACCTGAACCCTTATCCTCATCCTAAACCTTACCCTAACCATAACTTGAACCCTTAGCCTTATCCTAAACCTTACCCTAACCATAACCTGAACCCTTATCCTTATCCTAAACCTTACCCTAGCCCTAACCTTAACCTGAACCCTTATCCTAAACCTTACCCTAACCATAACCTGAACCCTTATCCTTATCCTAAACCTTACCCTAACCATAACCTGAACCCTTATCCTTATCCTAAACCTTACCCTAACCCTAACCTAAACCTGAACCCTTATCCTTATCCTAAACTTTACCCTAACCCTAACCCTAACCCTAACCTTAACCTGAACCCTTATCCTTATCCTAAACCTTACCCTAACCCTAACCTTAACCTGAACCCTTATCCTTATCTTAAACTTTTACCTTAACCCCATCCAGCAGTTGTTTATGAGCAGATAGTTTGTTGATAGTATGACCATCTGTAGAACATCTGTAGAGTATCTGTAAAACCATCTGTAGAACATCTGTAGACCATCTGTAGACCATCTCCAGGTGGACCATCTGTATACCATATGTAGACCATCTCCATGTGGACCATCTGTAGACCATCTGTAGCCCATCTGTAGACCATCTGTAGACCCACATCTCCACGTGGACCATCTGTACTATCCAAAATAAAGTGCGACCATGATTTCATTATTTTACATGACTTCAATTATACATTATTCTGCCAACCATGTAAAACATCCTAATTAGCACCAAATAGTGGATAGAGACAAAGAGGGAAAAAAGGAAGAGAGAGAGAATGAGAGAGAGATTAAAGAGAGAGATAGATTAGATAGAGAAAGAGAGAGAGAATGAGAGAGAGATTCGAGAGAGAGATTAAAGAGAGAGATAGATTAGATAGAGAAAGAGAGAGAGAATGAGAGAGAGATTCGAGAGAGAGATTAAAGAGAGAGATAGATTAGATAGAGAAAGAGAGAGAGAATGAGAGAGAGATTCGAGAGAGAGATTAAAGAGAGAGATAGATTAGATAGAGAAAGAGAGAGAGAATGAGAGAGAGGGGGCAAAAGAGAGGGGTTGGAGAGAGAGCGAGAGAAAGGGTGAGGGGAGGGAGGGAGAGAAAGAGAGCGGGGGGTTGGAGAGATAGAGAGAGAAAGAGAGAGGGTGAGGGGAAGGAGGAAGAGAGAGAGAGCAGGGGGTTGGAGAGAGAGAGAGAGAGGGTTGGAGAGAGAGAAAGATGGAGAGAGAGAGGGTGGTTGGAGAGAGGCAGACAGAGAGAGAGAGGGAGAAAGAGAGAAGGGGAGGGAGAGGGAGAGAGAGGGGGTTGAAGAGAGAGAGAGGGAGAGCGACAGGGGAGGGGAGGGGAGAGAGAGAGGGGTTGGAGAGAGAGAGGGAGAAAGAGAGAGGGTGAGGGGAAGGAGGAAGAGAGAGAGAGCAGGGGGTTGGAGAGAGAGAGAGGGGTTGGAGAGAGAGAAAGATGGAGAGAGAGAGGGTGGTTGGAGAGAGGCAGACAGAGAGAGAGAGGGAGAAAGAGAGAAGGGGAGGGAGAGGGAGAGGGGGGGTTGAAGAGAGAGAGAAGGAGAGCGACAGGGGGAGGGGAGGGGAGAGAGAGGGGGTTGGAGAGAGAGGGGAGAAAGAGAGAGGGTGAGGGGAAGGAGGAAGAGAGAGAGAGCAGGGGGTTGGAGAGAGAGGGGGTTGGAGAGAGAGAAAGATGGAGAGAGAGAGGGTGGTTGGAGAGAGGCAGACAGAGAGAGAGAGAAAGAGAGACCAGGGATTTTGAAGAGAGAGAGAGGGAGCGAGGGGGAGGGGAGGGAGAGAGAGAGGGGTAAGAGAGAGAGAAGGAGCTCGACAGGGGAGGGGAGGGAGAGAGAGAGGGGGTTGGAGAGAGAGAGGGAGAGCGACAGGGGGAGGGGAGGGGAGAAGAGATTTTATGGGGTTGGAGAGAGAGAGGGAAGCGACAGGGGGAGGGGAGGGAGAGAGAGAGGGGTTGGAGAGAGAGAGGGAGAGCGACAGGGGAGGGGAGGGTTTTCTGTTTTTAGAGAGAGAGGGGGTTGGAGAGAGAGGGAGCTGACAGGGGAGGGGAGGGAGAGAGAGAGGGGGTTGAAGAGAGAGAGAGGGAGAGCGACAGGGGAGGGGAGGGGAGAGAGAGAGGGGGTTGGAGAGAGAGAGGGATTATCGACAGGGGGAGGGGAGGGAGAGAGAGAGGGGTTGGAGAGAGAGAGGGAGAGCGACAGGGGGAGGGGAGGGAGAGAGAGGGGGGTTGGAGAGAGAGAGGGAGAGCGACAGGGGGAGGGGAGGGGAGAGAGAGAGGGGGTTGGAGAGAGAGAGGGAGAGCGACAGGGGCAGGGGAGGGAGAGAGAGGGGGTTGGAGAGAGAGAGGGAGAGCGACAGGGGAGGGGAGAGAGAAAGGCAGACAGAGAGAGAGAGGGAGAAAGAGAGAAGGGAGGGAGAGGGAGAGAGAGGGGGTTGAAGAGAGAGAGAGGGAGAGCGACAGGGGGAGGGGAGGGGAGAGAGAGAGGGGTTGGAGAGAGAGAGGGAGAGCGACAGGGGGAGGGGAGAGAGAAAGGCCTCTGTATAAGACTCTTAACCACTATTTTCTATGTATATCAGCAGAAAACAGTAAATGTCACCAGCTCCTCCTGTTAATTACCAATAACAATGTATTCTGAGGCAGAGCCTGTCAGATACATTTTGCTCTTTAGGGAAAAATATAAAACGTAACGTAGTTAAATTGATTATTTTATGTATTTTTGTAATTACAAAACCCTAATGGTTTTCTGTTTTTAATTCACTTTTGTTCCATTATGATGTTTTGATGTTTGGTTGCTGCAGGGCTGTAGAGAATACCTGTGTTTATTATGGTTTTAATGGACATTGCTTCTGTTTTATCTCTCTAGCTCCAAGTCTACATTATCCACATCCTCATCCTCCTGCTCCCTCCTCCCTCCCTCCTCCTGCTCCCTCCTCCTGCTCCCTCCTCCCTCCTCCCTCCCTCCTCCTGCTCCCTCCTCCTCACTCCTCCCTCCTGCTCCCTCCTCCCTCCCTCCTCCCTCCTCCCTCCCTCCTCCTGCTCCCTCCTCCTCCTCCCTCCTGCTCCCTCCTCCCTCCCTCCTCCCTCCTCCCTCCTCCCTCCCTCCCTCCTCCTCCCTCCTCCCTCCTCCCTCCCTCCTCCTGCTCCCTCCTCCCTCCCTCCTCCTGCTCCCTCCTCCCTCCTCACTCCCTCCTCCTGCTCCCTCCTCACTCCCTCCTCCCTCCTCCTGCTCCCTCCTCCCTCCCTCCTCCTGCTCCCTCCTCCCTCCTCACTCCTCCCTCCTGCTCCCTCCTCCCTCCCTCCTCCCTCCTCCCTCCTCCTGCTCCCTCCTGCTCCCTCCTCCCTCCCTCCTCCTGCTCCCTCCTCACTCCCTCCTCCTGCTCCCTCCTCCTCCCTCCTCCCTCCTCCTGCTCCCTCCTCCCTCCCTCCTCCTGCTCCCCTCCTGCTCCCTCCTCACTCCCTCCTCCTGCTCCCTCCTCCCTCCTCACTCCCTCCTCCCTCCTCCTGCTCCCTCCTCCCTCCCTCCTCCCTCCCTCCTCCTGCTCCCTCCTGCTCCCTCCTCACTCCCTCCTCCTGCTCCCTCCCTCCCTCCTCCCTCCCTCCTCCCTCCCTCCCTCCCTCCTCCTCCTCCCTCCTGCTCCTGCTCCCTCCTCCCTCCCTCCTCCCTCCTCCCTCCTCCCTCCTCCCTCCTCCCTCCCTCCTCCTCCTGCTCCCTCCTGCTCCCTCCTCCCTCCCTCCTCCTGCTCCCTCCTCACTCCCTCCTCCTGCTCCCTCCTCCCTCCTCCTGCTCCCTCCTCACTCCCTCCTCCTGCTCCCTCCTCCCCTCCTCCTCCCTCCTCCCTCCTCCCTCCTCCCTCCTCACTCCCTCCTCCTGCTCCCTCCTCCCTCCTCACTCCCTCCTCCCTCCTCACTCCCTCCTCCCTCCTCACTCCTGCTCCCTCCTCACTCCCTCCTCCTGCTCCCTCCTCCCTCCCTCCTCCTGCTCCCTCCTCCCTCCCTCCTCCCTCCTCCCTCCTACTCCCTCCTCCCTCCCTCCTCCTGCTCCCTCCTCACTCCCTCCTCCTGCTCCCTCCTTCTTCCTCACTCCCTCCTCCTGCTCCCTCCTCCCTCCTCACTCCCTCCTCCCTCCTCCCTCCTCCTCCCTCCTCCTGCTCCCTCCTCCCTCCTCCTCCCTCCCTCCCTCCTCCTCCCCTCCTCCCTCCTCACTCCCTCCTCCTGCTCCCTCCTCCCTCCTCACTCCCTCCTCCCTCCTCACTCCCTCCTCCCTCCCTCCTCCTGCTCCCTCCTCCCTCCTCCCTCCTGCTCCCTCCTCCTCCTCCCTCCTCCTGCTCCCTCCTCCCTCCTCCCTCCCTCCCCCTCCCTCCTCCCTCCCTCCTCCTGCTCCCTCCTGCTCCCTCCTCCCTCCCCTCCTCCTGCTCCCTCCTCACTCCCTCCTCCTGCTCCCTCCTCCCTCCCTCCTCCTGCTCCCTCCTGCTCCCTCCTCACTCCCTCCTCCTGCTCCCTCCTCCCTCCTCACTCCCTCCTCCCTCCTCCTGCTCCCTCCTCCCTCCCTCCCTCCTCCCTCCCTCCTCCCTCCCTCCTCCTGCTCCCTCCTCCCTCCCCCTCCTCCTGCTCCCTCCTCCCTCCTCCCTCCCTCCCTCCTCCTGCTCCCTCCTGCTCCCTCCTCACTCCCTCCTCCTGCTCCCTCCTCACTCCCTCCTCCCTCCTCCTGCTCCCTCCTCCTCCCCTCACTCCCTCCTCCTGCTCCCTCCTCCCTCCTCCTCCCTCCTCCCTCCTCCCTCCTCCCTCCTCACTCCCTCCTCCTGCTCCCTCCTCCCTCCTCCTCCCTCCTCCTCCCTCCTCACTCCCTCCTCCCTCCTCCTCCCTCCTCCCTCCCTCCTCCTGCTCCCTCCTCCCTCCTCCCTCCCTCCCTCCTCCTGCTCCCTCCTGCTCCCTCCTCACTCCCTCCTCCTGCTCCCTCCTCACTCCCTCCTCCCTCCTCCTGTTCCCTCCTCCCTCCTCACTCCCTCCTCCTGCTCCCTCCTCCCTCCTCCTCCCTCCTCCCTCCTCACTCCCTCCTCCTGCTCCCTCCTCCCTCCTCACTCCCTCCTCCCTCCTCACTCCCTCCTCCCTCCTGCTCCCTCCTCCTCCCTCCTCCTGCTCCCTCCTCCCTCCCTCCTCCTGCTCCCTCCTCCTCCCTCCCTCCTCCCTCCTGCTCCCTCCTCCCTCCCTCCTCCTGCTCCCTCCTCACTCCCTCCTCCTGCTCCCTCCTCCCTCCTCCTCCCTCCTCCTGCTCCCTCCTCCCTCCTCACTCCCTCCCTCACTCCTCCCTCCTGCTCCCTCCTCCCTCCCTCCTCCTGCTCCCTCCCTCCTCACTCCCTCCTCCTGCTCCCTCCTCACTCCCTCCTCCTGCTCCCTCCTCCCTCCTCACTCCCTCCTCCTCCTCCCTCCTCACTCCCTCCTCCTGCTCCCTCCTCCCTCCTCCTCCCTCCTCCCTCCTCCTCCCTCCTCCCTCCTCACTCCCTCCTCCTGCTCCCTCCTCCCTCCTCCTCCCTCCTCCTGCTCCCTCCTCCCTCCTCACTCCCTCCTCCCTCCTCACTCCCTCCTCCCTCCTCACTCCCTCCTCCTGCTCCCTCCTCCCTCCTCCCTCCTGCTCCCTCCTCACTCCCTCCTCCTGCTCCCTCCTCCCTCCCCCCCCCTCCTCCTGCTCCCTCCTCCCTCCTCACTCCCTCCTCCTGCTCCCTCCTCCTCCTCGCTTTACCTCCTCCCTCGTCCCTTCCTCCTCCCCCTCCTGCTCCCTCCACCTCCTCCCTCCTCCCCCTTCCTGCTCCCTCCCCCTCCCCCTGCTCCCTCCTCAACCTTAACCAGACCCAGTCAAAGAAGCCTTACTTAATTATAACCTTTATTTATCTAGTTGATTGTGTGTGTGTATGTGTGTGTTTGCATGCACACACGAACCCACACACTCACACACACCCCATCATTCTCTGACAGTCTCGTATTCAGTGTTGGGAAGTAGGGAACTACATGTTTTGCAGTAGCTTGGTGGTAGTTGAACTAAGTTCAAATCTTGGTAATGTTTTCAGTAGTTAATGACAATTTTTTTGCCATGTAGTGGTGTAGATGACTTCTGAAACTACCACATATAATGGAAGTAGACGAGAATTTCCTTCCTTTTTTCCTTACTTATTCTGCCTAATTCTGATTTATTCTGCCTAATTCTGATTTATTCAGCTTAATTCTGCCTTATTCTGCCTAATTCTGATTTATTCTGGCTTAATTCTGACTTATTCTGCCTAATTCTGACTTATTCTGCCTAATTCTGATTTATTCCGCCTAATTCTGACTCCAGAGGGATATGCTCTTGCAATTTGGTAGTCAATGACATTTCAGACTTAAATTAAATAATTTAAATATTTTGGATGTAGTAAACTACTTTTTCAAAGTAACTTTAGTTCAGTAAACTAGTAACTAGTGTAATTATAGTGTAACTTAATTTCTTCCAGTGTGAAGTGATTGGTAGCTTGGTCAACTGAGTACCTTCCCCAACACTGCTGAGTGGTCCTATTTCACTACCAAATGGCCCATAGTGTGTACACATGGTGTGTGTGTGTGTGTGTGTGTGTGTGTGTGTGTGTGTGTGTGTGTGTGTGTGTGTGTGTGTGTGTGTGTGTGTGTGTGTGTGTGTGTGTGTGCGTGTGCTAGCCAGTTCACTCAAGATTGACTTCGCAATTGGACGTCTGTCCATGTTCTGAGGACGTTGGCAAATGCTTTGCCAATTAAGTCATCTTGAAAAACAAGTGTTTATAATTCAAGATTAAATATGATAATCAGTTTATTGCAGTCAGTTTCCAACCAATAGAACACCTGTAAACAATCGTGTTAACTTTCCCATCATTCTGCTTAGAATGCATTTAAACATTAGAAGTTCAGTGCCTTCGGAAAAGTGTTCAGACCCCTTGACTTTTTCCACATTTTGATACGGTACAGCCTTATTTCTAAAATATATACAGTGGGGCAAAAAAGTATTTAGTCAGCCATCAATTGTGCAACTTCTCCCACTTAAAAAAGATGAGAGAGGCCTGTAATTTTCATCATAGGTACACGTCAACTATGATAGACAAAATGAGAAAGAAAATCCAGAAAATCACATTGTAGGATTTTTAATGAATCTATTTGCAAATTATGGTGCCCTAGCACTACACAGCTGATTCAAATGACCAATTTATCATCAAGCTTTAATTATGTGAATCCACTGTACAATACTAAAAATCAAAACATGCACAAAGGTAGGGCCCCGGCACCAAATTTATGAACCTATGATTTAAGCAGTCACTTGCTGAAGCCTCCAAATTTAGGGATTATTGAAAGGAACAATCATCTCTCTGTCACTAACAAACACAGTCATGGGTGGGTATTGCTCACATTCAGTCGAAAGGCATGCTGGGAAATATGAAAATACGGCTTTGAATCCCTACAGTGTTAAAACCTAAACGACCAGTGCTGAATAAATGTTTTTGCGTGTTTAAAAAGTGTTACATCGAAATAATCATGTTCTGGTATTTATAATCTAAACATAGTTTTCTTTGAAATGTTAAATGTCTTGATGTGTTTATAAAATGTTCTAGAAATTAGAGTAGTTATGTATGCAGATCCTAAATACTTGGTTTAACAGTGTGGAAGTAGGTCTTTATTACTGATTAACAGTTCTTACACACTTCATAGACACTCTTATTGACAAGATGGGTACAGCGATGGGTACAGTGAGAGTGGGATCTGTCCTTACATACATAATTGTGATGATGATGATGATGATCCAACTCCCACCACTATACTTTTCAACCACCACATCCACCACTACCACTCCTTAGCGTCCCCTCCACCTCCACCTCTCTTTGTCTGCACACTCTGAAGCCACGTATTCCACTGGCACTTAAACATTAGGGCCAAATTTTGAGCTCGAATGGCATTCTCAAGTCGAGGGAAAGCCGGGACAGTATAGCTCCATTTCACAACTGGTGCCAGCTCGATTAAAATGCAGGCCAATGACGCCATTACTCTGTAAACTGTGAGCTGATCACTGCTGGATGTTTAGCTACCTCATCTGGGCAGTGTTGCTGTTACAAGCACAAGTACCTCGTCTGGGCAGTGTTGCTGTTACAAGCACAAATACCTCGTCTGGGCTGTGTTGCTGTTACAAGCACAAGTACCTCATCTGGGCAGTGTTGTTGCTACAAGCACAAGTACCTCGTCTGGGCAGTGTTGCAGTAGTCAGTCATGACACCAATTACCACCATAGCTGGATCCTTCGTTTATTTTTGCACTACCCAATAAACATTTAAAAGAACAGTCAGCCCTTGAATGCTAGCTACTTAACGTTACCTATCAAATCAGAGTAGAAACAAACTATCTAACTCATTAAAGTGAGGTAGCAAGAATTTTAGCTTTGCCAGGTTGCACTGAAAGCTCACTAGTTAGCTACATCATATCATACCTGTCATCTGGTTGGCTCAGTTAGCGAGCTAGCTAATAGGCAATGTCATGGCAAGCAAGGTAGGAATTAAGATGGCTATCTACCATGCTAGTGGTAGACGAGTGACGATGCTAGTGACGATGCTAACCGTTTAGCTAACTAGCAAGCTAAAACCATGGCTCTGTCATGAGTCTGGCTGGCACTAGCTTTTTGTGGGGTAACATTAGTTACAGCATGGTTAGGGTGAATACAATTCTTCAACATTTTGCTAGCTAGCAAGCTAGCAACATTAGAGAAGCCAAACGCAGTCACATATTGGCTACCTAGCAACATCATTTCTAAGTTCTGGAGGCTGTGGAAACACAATTTGAGCTAGCCCACCAAGGCCAGCCCAACCTGGGTTGACTTCAAAGTGTCAATGGAAATGGGGCTTGAGTGCTCTGGGGAGCGGGGAACAGGGCTGGCTAACAGGGCTGGCTAACTCACCCACCCAGGCAGAGCCAGAGATGGCCGTGTGATGGAGAGAGGGTCAGAGAAGCAGAGAGTCAGTCAGAGAGCGTTGCCTGTGGTCTGTAGACCCCAGAGGCCGTTTAAACACAATCATTTCACATCAAAGCAATCAGCAACCATCCTAGCCAGCCCTAGGCACAATTCTCACCCGCTGAGCCGCGAGACGCAAACCACCATCAGCGGGCGATTTCTCCCCTTGCCTCCATCAGGCTCCCTGCTATTGCCTAACAACTAACAACTAACACCTAACACCTAACACCTAACACCTCGCTCCCTCTAGCTTGGCCCTGGCTGCTGCTACCCACTGTCACACACGCACACACACACACACACACACACACACACACACACACACACACACATACACACACACACACACACACACACACACACACACACACACACACACACACACACACACACACACACACACACACACACACACACACAAACAGGGAGAGACACACGTACACACACACAGGGAGAGCCACGCGTACACATACACACACACACACACACACACAAAACACATACACACACACACAGGGAGAGACACACGTACACACACACATAGAGGCACACATACACATACACATACACACACACACACACACACACACAAAACACATACACACACACACACAGGGAGAGACACACGTACACACACAGAGAGAGATACACACACACACACACACACCCACCCACACAAACACACACACACACACACACACACATACACACACACACACAGAGAGAGGAGAGGATGGGGATGGAGGGATCCTGTCAGCCCAGAGCCCCATACTGACGTGACGGGTGCAGATGAGGTAAAGCCCTGGGTGTCTCCTGGGGAGCTCGGAGAGGTGGATACACACAGCAACACTGACAGTTCTGATTGCTGAGCTGAGAGGTAAATGTGTGACAAACAACAGGGACTTTAAAGATCCCCCCTGGCCAGAAGGCAGGATGTTACGGGCAGACGGGACAGACAGGTGAACAGGTGGCAAACTGAGGCGTCCACAGACACAGAGACAGACACAGACACAGACACAGACAGAGAGACAGACACAGACACAGACACAGGCAGACACAGACACACAGACACATACAGACAGAGAAACACAGCCAGAGACAGAGACACAGACAGCATTACAGACACAGAGACAGACACAGAGACAGACAGACACAGAGACACAGACAGACACAGACAGAGACACAGACAGAAAAACAGAGACAGAAGAAGAGACAGACACAGACGGACACAGATACAGTCATTAACTAGCTAACATCAGTGTCTGTGTCATTAATTAGATAACATCACTGCCTGAGTCATTAACTAGCTAAGCTAACATATGTGTCTGAGTCATTATCTAGCTAACATCAGTGTCTGAGTCATTAACTAGCTAACATCAGTGTCTGAGTCATTAACTAGCTAACATCAGTGTCTGAGTCATTAACTAGCTAAGCTAGCATCACTGTCTGAGTCATTAACTAGCTAAGCTAACATCACTGTCTGAGTCATTAACTAGCTAAGCTAACATCAGTGTCTGAGTCATTAACTAGCTAAGCTAACATCACTGTCTGAGTCATTATCTAGCTAAGCTAGCATCACTGTCTGAGTCATTAACTAGCTAACATCGCTGTCTGAGTCATTAACTAGCTAACATCACTGTCTGAGTCATTAACTAGCTAACATCACTGTCTGAGTCATTATATAGCTAACATCACTGTCTGAGTCATTAACTAGCTAACATCACTGTCTGAGTCATTAACTAGCTAACATCACTGTCTGAGTCATTAACTAGCTAACATCACTGTCTGAGTCATTAACCAGCTAACATCACTGTCTGAGTCATTAACTACCTATCATCACTGTCTGAGTCATTAACTAGCTAACACCACTGTCTGAGTCATTAACCAGCTAACATAACTGTCTGAGTCATTAACTAGCTAACATCACTGTCAGAGTCATTAACTACTACTTCCGGCGTCGACAGAGATGGCCGCCTCGCTTCGCGTTCCTAGGAAACTATGCAGTTTTTTGTTTTTTTTACGTGTTATTTCTTACACTAGTACCCCAGGTCATCTTAGGTTTCATTACATACAGCCGAGAAGAACTACTGAATATAAGATCAGCGTCAACTCACCATCAGTACGACCAAGAATACGTTTTTCGCGATGCGGATCCTGTGTTCTGCCTTACAACCAGTGTAACGGAGTGGATTATATGCAGCGACCCAAAAAAACGACTCAGAAAAAGAGGGAAACGAAGCGGTCTTCTGGTCAGACTCCGGAGACGGGCACATCGTGCACCACTCCCTAGCATTCTCCTCGCCAATGTCCAGTCTCTTGACAACAAGGTTGATGAAATCCGAGCAAGGGTAGCATTCCAGAGGGACATCAGAGACTGCAACGTTCTCTGCTTCACGGAAACATGACTAACCGGAGAGACGCTATCCGAAGCGGTGCAGCCAGCGGGTTTCTCCACGCATCGCGCGGACAGAAACGAACATCTTTCTGGTAAGAAGAGGGGCGGGGGCGTATGCCTTATGACTAACGTGACATGGTGTGATGACAGAAACATACAGGAACTCAAATCCTTCTGTTCACCTGATTTAGAATTCCTCACAATCAAATGTAGACCGCATTATCTACCAAGAGAATTCTCTTCGATTATAATCACAGCCGTATATATCCCCCAAGCAGACACATCGATGGCTCTGAACGAACTTTATTTAACTCTCTGCAAACTGGAAACGATTTATCCGGAGGCTGCATTCATTGTAGCTGGGGATTTTAACAAGGCTAATCTGAAAACAAGACTCCCTAAATTTTATCAGCATATCGATTGCGCAACCAGGGGTGGAAAGACCCTGGATCATTGTTACTCTAACTTCCGCGACGCATATAAGGCCCTGCCCCGCCCCCTTTCGGAAAAGCTGACCACGACTCCATTTTGTTGATCCCTGCCTACAGACAGAAACTAAAACAAGAAGCTCCCACGCTGAGGTCTGTCCAACGCTGGTCCGACCAAGCTGACTCCACACTCCAAGACTGCTTCCATCACGTGGACTGGGAGATGTTTCGTATTGCGTCAGACAACAACATTGACGAATACGCTGATTCGGTGTGCGAGTTCATTAGAACGTGCGTTGAAGATGTCGTTCCCATAGCAACGATTAAAACATTCCCTAACCATAAACCTTGGATTGATGGCAGCATTCGTGTGAAACTGAAGGCACGAACCACTGCTTTTGATCAGGGCAAGGTGTCTGGTAACATGACTGAATACAAACAGTGCAGCTATTCCCTCCGCAAGGCTATCAAACAAGCTAAGCGCCAGTACAGAGACAAAGTAGAATCTCAATTCAACGGCTCAGACACAAGAGGCATGTGGCAGGGTCTACAGTCAATCACGGACTACAGGAAGAAACCCAGCCCAGTCACGGACCAGGATGTCTTGCTCCCAGGCAGACTAAATAACTTTTTTGCCCGCTTTGAGGACAATACAGTGCCACTGACACGGCCTGCAACGAAAACATGCGGTCTCTCCTTCACTGCAGCCGAAGTGAGTAAGACATTTAAACGTGTTAACCCTCGCAAGGCTGCAGGCCCAGACGGCATCCCCAGCCGCGCCCTCAGAGCATGCGCAGACCAGCTGGCCGGTGTGTTTACGGACATATTCAATTATCCCTATACCAGTCTGCTGTTCCCACATGCTTCAAGAGGGCCACCATTGTTCCTGTTCCCAAGAAAGCTAAGGTAACTGAGCTAAACGACTACCGCCCCGTAGCACTCACATCCGTCATCATGAAGTGCTTTGAGAGACTAGTCAAGGACCATATCACCTCCACCCTACCTGACACCCTTGACCCACTCCAATTTGCTTACCGCCCAAATAGGTCCACAGATGATGCAATCTCAACCACACTGCACACTGCCCTAACCCATCTGGACAAGAGGAATACCTATGTGAGAATGCTGTTCATCGACTACAGCTCGGCATTCAACACCATAGTACCCTCCAAGCTCGTCATCAAGCTCGAGACCCTGGGTCTCGACCCCGCCCTGTGCAACTGGGTTCTGGACTTCCTGACGGGCCGCCCCCAGGTGGTGAGGGTAGGCAACAACATCTCCTCCCCGCTGATCCTCAACACTGGGGCCCCACAAGGGTGCGTTCTGAGCCCTCTCCTGTACTCCCTGTTCACCCACGACTGCGTGGCCATGCACGCCTCCAACTCAATCATCAAGTTTGCGGACGACACAACAGTGGTAGGCTTGATTACCAACAACGACGAGACGGCCTACAGGGAGGAGGTGAGGGCCCTCGGAGTGTGGTGTCAGGAAAATAACCTCACACTCAACGTCAACAAAACTAAGGAGATGATTGTGGACTTCAGGAAACAGCAGAGGGAACACCCCCCATCCACATCGATGGAACAGTAGTGGAGAGGGTAGCAAGTTTTAAGTTCCTCGGCATACACATCACAGACAAACTGAATTGGTCCACTCACACAGACAGCATCGTGAGGAAGGCGCAGCAGCGCCTCTTCAACCTCAGGAGGCTGAAGAAATTCGGCTTGTCACCAAAAGCACTCACAAACTTCTACAGATGCACAATCGAGAGCATCCTGGCGGGCTGTATCACCGCCTGGTATGGCAACTGCACCGCCCTCAACCGTAAGGCTCTCCAGAGGGTAGTGAGGTCTGCACAACGCATCACCGGGGGCAAACTACCTGCCCTCCAGGACACCTACACCAGCCGATGCTACAGGAAGGCCATAAAGATCATCAAGGACATCAACCACCCGAGCCACTGCCTGTTCACCCCGCTGTCATCCAGAAGGCGAGGTCAGTACAGGTGCATCAAAGCTGGGGCCGAGAGACTGAAAAACAGCTTGTATCTCAAGGCCATCAGACTGTTAAACAGCCACCACTAACATTGAGTGGCTACTGCCAACACACTGTCAATGACACTGACTCTACTCCAGCCACTTTAATAATGGGAATTGATGGGAAATGATGTAAATATATCACTAGCCACTTTAAACAATGCTACCTTATATAATGTTACTTACCCTACATTATTCATCTCATATGCATACGTAGATACTGTACTCTATATCATCGACTGCATCCTTATGTAATACATGTATCACTAGCCACTTTAACTATGCCACTTGGTTTACATACTCATCTCATATGTATATACTGTACTCGATATCATCTACTGTATCTTGCCTATGCTGCTCTGTACCATCACTCATTCATATATCCTTATGTACATATTCCTTATCCCCTTACACTGTGTATAAGACAGTAGTTTTTTGGAATTGTTAGTTAGATTACTTGTTGGTTATTACTGCATTGTCGGAACTAGAAGCACAAGCATTTCGCTACACTCGCATTAACATCTGCTAACCATGTGTATGTGACAAATAAAATTTGATTTGATTTGATTTGATTTAACTAGCTAACATCACTGTCTGAGTCATTAACTAGCTAACACCACTGTCTGAGTCATTAACCAGCTAACATCACTGTCTGAGTCATTAATAAATCCTCTTAAGGAGGCTGCGAATCTTTGCAGCTTTTTGTTAAAAATCGCACAACATTTCAGCGTCCTGCTACTCATGCCAGGAATATAGTATATGCATATGATAAGTGTGTGTGTATCGAAAACACTCTGAAGTCTCTAAAACTGGTTAAATCGTGTCTGTGGCTATAACAGAACGTGTTTAGGAGTCAAAATCCTTCGAAAAACTGGTCACCAAAAACACAAAAATAATATCCATCCGCCAGTCAATGTATTGTCTAAGGCTGAAGAAAATACATGGCAATCCCCTGTAAACGCCTACAGCTTCCACACGATGTCGCCAATGCTGTCATTTAGGGGCGGCTTTATCGTTGGTTTGGTAACATGACGCATTTCCTTTCTTTGGGCTCACCACAGGATGTTTTGAATGTGAAAACATGGACGATGATTTCAAGACTTGCTGCTATCGAATACAGATCGCCCCGTGATCAATTTAATAGATTATTAACGTTTATTAATACCTAAAGTTGGTTTAGAAAAGTAATTTGAAGTGATTTGTAAAAGTACATAGGCAACTTTTGTAATTTTAAAAAGTGACGTTGCTTCTTGTAAAGGGGCATTTTTCTGGATCAGACCGGTCTTCAGCAAATCACATTTTGGGTATACAATGACGGATTTAATCGGGAAAAAGACCCAATTGTGATGTTTATGTGACATATACAGTGCCTTGCGAAAGTATTCGGCCCCCTTGAACTTTGCGACCTTTTGCCACATTTCAGGCTTCAAACATAAAGATATAAAACTGTATTTTTTTGTGAAGAATCAACAACAAGTGGGACACAATCATGAAGTGGAACGACATTTATTGGATGTTTCAAACTTTTTAACAAATCAAAAACTGAAAAATTGGGCGTGCAAAATTATTCAGCCCCCTTAAGTTAATACTTTGTAGCGCCACCTTTTGCTGTGATTACAGCTGTAAGTCGCTTGGGGTATGTCTCTATCAGTTTTGCACATCGAGAGACTGAAATTTTTTCCCATTCCTCCTTGCAAAACAGCTCGTGCTCAGTGAGGTTGGATGGAGAGCATTTGTGAAGAGCAGTTTTCAGTTCTTTCCACAGATTCTCGATTGGATTCAGGTCTGGACTTTGGCTTGGCCATTCTAACACCTGGATATGTTTATTTTTGAACCATTCCATTGTAGATTTTGCTTTATGTTTTGGATCATTGTCTTGTTGGAAGACAAATCACCATCCCAGTCTCAGGTCTTTTGCAGACTCCATCATGTTTTCTTCCAGAATGGTCCTGTATTTGGCTCCATCCATCTTCCCATCAATTTGAACCATCTTCCCTGTCCTTGCTGAAGAAAAGCAGGCCCAAACCATGATGCTGCCACCACCATGTTTGACAGTGGGGATGGTGTGTTCAGGGTGATGAGCTGTGTTGCTTTTATGCCAAACATAACGTTTTGCATTGTTGCCAAAAAGTTCAATTTTGGTTTCATCTGACCAGAGCACATTCTTCCACATGTTTGGTGTGTCTCCCTGGTGGCTTGTGGCAAACTTTAAACAACACTTTTTATGGATATCTTTAAGAAATGGCTTTCTTCTTGCCACTCTTCCATAAAGGCCAGATTTGTGCAATATACGACTGATTGTTGTCCTATGGACAGAGTCTCCCACCTCAGCTGTAGATCTCTGCAGTTCATCCAGAGTGATCATGGGCCTCTTGGCTGCATCTCTGATCAGTCTTCTCCTTGTATGAGCTGAAAGTTTAGAGGGACGGCCAGGTCTTGGTAGATTTGCAGTGGTCTGATACTCCTTCCATTTCAATATTATCGCTTGCACAGTGCTCCTTGGGATGTTTAAAGCTTGGGAAATCTTTTTGTATCCAAATCCAGCTTTAAACTTCTTCACAACAGTATCTCTGACCTGCCTGGTGTGTTCCTTGTTCTTCATGATGCTCTCTGCGCTTTTAACGGACCTCTGAGACTATCACAGTGCAGGTGCATTTATACAGAGACTTGATTACACACAGGTGGATTGTATTTATCATCATTAGTCATTTAGGTCAACATTGGATCATTCAGAGATCCTCACTGAACTTCTGGAGAGAGTTTGTTGCACTGAAAGTAAAGGGGCTGAATAATTTTGCACGCCCAATTTTTCAGTTTTTCATTTGTTAAAAAAGTTTGAAATGTCCAATAAATGTCGTCCCACTTCATGATTGTGTCCCACTTGTTGTTGATTCTTCACAAAAAATACAGTTTTATATCTTTATGTTTGAAGCCTGAAATGTGGCAAAAGGTCGCAAAGTTCAAGGGGGCCGAATACTTTCGCAAGGCACTGTATATATATATATTTTTTTTTTACATTTATTTTATATTTCTATAATAATAAATTATATATATTTTTTAATCAACAATCATCTTCTTCCTGTTGTTGAACTGTGATGGGTGACCCCCTCGGAGCTCTCTGTCTCTCATGTTCCCCCACCCTCTCCAGACCTGTCTGATGTAGAATATAGACCCGTGCAAACCAATGTTTGATACCAACATAAACAGAAACCCTCTTAAGCCTAACCCATAAGCCTATAATAGCCTTTTTCCTTGTGGGGATCGGCGAAATGTGAGAACCTCTGGTAACCGCAAGAATAATAAAACCAAACCAAACCAAACCAAATCTCTCACACACACACACACACACAGAAAAATGCACACGCACACACAGAACAGGGGACAATATTGTCTGCACAGGATAAAGGTAGAGATGTGGGTTATTGAGGTAGATGGACCAGTAAATATAGGATGTGGTCGGAGATGGAGAGAAACCTGGCTCATTAAAGAGCGAGCCGCCATGCTGGACAGTGAAAAGACAGAGAGAAAGGGAATGAGGAAGAAAGAGATGGGTCGACCTAGAGGAGAGGATGGTGGGGGTCACAGAGAGAGAGAGAGACACACACACAGACAGACAGTTAGGGGGAGAGAGAAAGAGAGAGAGAGACACACACACAGACAGACAGTTAGGGGGAGAGAGAAAGAGAGAGAGAGAGACACACACACAGACAGACAGTTAAGGGGAGAGAGAAAGAGAGACACAGACAGACAGTTAGGGGGGGAGAGAGAGAGACACACACAGACAGACAGTTACAGACAGACAGACAGACAGACAGACAGACAGACAGACAGACAGACAGACAGACAGACAGACAGACAGACAGACAGACAGACAGACAGACAGACAGACAGACAGACAGACAGACAGACAGACAGGGGGACAGACAGACAGCCAGACAGACAGACAGACAGACAGACAGCCAGCCAGCCAGCCAGACAGACAGACAGACAGACAGACAGACAGACAGACAGACAGACAGCCAGCCAGACAGACAGACAGACAGCCAGACAGACAGACAGACAGACAGACAGACAGACAGACAGGCAGACAGACAGATGGAGATAGTCTAGCCTAGTCCTCTTCAAGGTCATACCCTCTGCATTCATCATTAGCTGCACCACTCTGGTCTTACACCATGGTCATGGTCACACAGCTCTGTAACAAATGATCCAGTTTACATGACAGACAGCATCCATGAGCATGTCTGGATCATTTGTGGCATGAAAGGTCCTATGAAAACCAGTCAGTGAAAGGCATTATAATGCATTTTGATATGGAGGGGGAGGGGAGGGGGCTGTCCTGTTGTGATTAGAATTGATCTATAATGGATGCAAATAGTAAACCAAACCATTCATGTTGTGAATAAGATGGTATGTTTGGCCTGGGATGTTTTACAATAGAATGGAATACAGTGATTGTCGTAAACATTATGGACACCTTCCTAATATTGAGTTGCACCCCCCTCCTCTCAAAAGCATTCCACAGGGATGCTGGCCCATGCTGAAACTATTGAGTGTGAAAAACCTTTACCAGTTAGTGAGTTATGAGTTACAGTTTTAAATCATTTCTAGTTAGCAATGGGGGTGTGATTTGCTTCCTGCAAGAGCACAGTAGGTGCACATTTATAGACATCTTTGAAAATCCCTTAAAAAACAGCCTCAATTGATTCGACTATTGAGGGTGTGAAAAGTGTTCCGCCGGCCCATGTTCAAAACTTTTGAGCCAGAAAAAAGCTAGCATCGTTGCAGTTCTTAAGACAACACTCAACCCTTAATACAGTCATATATAAAAGACAATCCATTTTAACACAATGTAAAAGACTCTCGGCACCAAAAGACGGCCCATAATCAATCCCAAGTACTGTAGGCATACCGTTCATTTATTAGACATACTGCTATTAGACATATTATATAATATATACTAGACACACTGCTATTAGACACACTGCTATTAGACATATTATATAATATATATTAGACATACTGCTATTAGACACACTGCTATTAGACATTCTGCTACTAGACATACTGCTATTAGACATATTATATAATATATACTAGACATACTGCTATTAGACACACTGCTATTAGACACACTGCTATTAGACACACTGCTATTAGACATATTATATAATATATACTAGACATTCTGCTACTAGACACACTGCTATTAGACATATTATATAATATATATTAGACATACTGCTATTAGACACACTGCTATTAGACACACTGCTATTAGACATATTATATAATATATACTAGACATACTGCTATTAGACATACTGCTATTAGACACACTGCTATTAGACATATTATATAATATATACTAGACATACTGCTATTAGACATACTGCTATTAGACATATTACATAATATATACTAGACATACTGCTATTAGACATATTATATAATATAAACTAGACATACTGCTACTAGACATATTATATAATATATACTAGACATACTGCTATTAGACATACTGCTATTAGACACACTGCTATTAGACATATTATATAATATATACTAGACATACTGCTATTAGACATATTATATAATATATACTAGACATACTGCTATTAGACACACTGCTATTAGACACACTGCTATTAGACATATTATATAATATATACTAGACATTCTGCTATTAGACATAATATATAATATATACTAGACATTTTGCTACTAGACATTCTGCTACTAGACATTCTGCTACTAGACATACTGCTACTAGACATACTGCTATTGGACATTCTGCTACTAGACATTCTGCTACTGGACATTCTGCTATTAGACATACTGCTACTAGACATTCTGCTACTGGACACACTGCTATTAGACATTCTGCTACTGGACATTCTGCTACTAGACATTCTGCTACTGGACACACTGCTATTAGACATTCTGCTACTGGACATTCTGCTACTAGACATTCTGCTACTAGACATTCTGCTACTAGACATTCTGCTACTAGACTTACTGCTATTAGACACACTGCTATTAGACTTACCAGACATTCTGCTATTAGACATACTGCTACTAGACATACTGCTACTAGACATTCTGCTATTAGACATACTGCTATTAGACATACTAGACATTCTGCTACTAGACATTCTGCTATTAGACATACTGCTACTAGACATTCTGCTATTAGACATTCTGCTATTAGACATACTAGACATACTGCTATTAGACATACTGCTACTACACATACGGCCTGGTCTCTCTGAAGAGGTTCAGTAGCATGGTCTCTCTGAAGTGATTCTGTGGCCTGGTCTCTCTGAAGTGGTTCCGTGGCATGGTCTCTCAGAAGTGGTTAAGTGGCATGGTCTCTCAGAAGTGGTTAAGTGGCCTGTGGAGGTTCAGTAGCATGGTCTCTCTGAAGTGAATATGTGGCTTGGTCTCTCTGAAGAGGTTCAGTGGCCTGGTCTCTCAGAAGTGGTTCCGTAGCATGGTCTCTCTGAAGTGAATATGTGGCCTGGTCTCTCTGAAGTGATTCTGTGGCCTTCAAGAGGTTCAGCATGGTCTCTCTGAAGAGGTTCAGTGGCCTGGTCTCTCAGAAGTGGTTCCGTGGGTCTCTCTGATGAATATGTGGCCTGGTCTCAAGTGATTCTGTGGCCTGGTCTCTCTGAAGTGGTTCCGTGGCATGGTCTCTCAGAAGTGGTTAAGTGGCATGGTCTCTCAGAAGTGGTTAAGTGGCATGGCCTCTCTGAAAGAGTCCACCCCATACCTATCAGACCAAAATGACTCCACATCCATCCTCTTTCCGCCGTATGCCTTGAGGACATACAAGAAAAGTCTCGGGCTACCGCAAGCGGGCATGCTGTAGCCCGAGACTGGGGAACTGCACCCCAGGACTGCCACACAGAAGAAATATCAGCCCATGGAGAGAAGCACCAGATTAAACATCACTCAATTTATAGTGTTTTCCCTGTCGAATCAACACAATATTAGCCACTTTCAATGCAACATACCGAAACAAAATTAACTATAGAAGACTTAGTATGCAAAATTATATTTTGTTGTGGAATGCATCGGAGTTGGATTTATTGCATTGACACATGACTCAGCCCGTATGTTACGTTATCCAGTTTCTGTGTTGTGGTTTTGTTTGTATGTGTGCGTTTCAGGATAGAGTCCTGAAATTCCCCGAAGCAGCTGATTGGTCGGCCCCATTGATAATTGGAGCTGACCCCGCCCTCTCGTCAGAGGATACAGCTGAATCCCATTACAGACTCCTTCTCCAGCTATATAAGCCAGTGTTCTGTTGCTCAGAAGAGTGATATCCTGTGTTGGTTGTTTCTCAGATAGGGCTGATGGTTATGTTCCATGGTTGTTGCTGAGAGAGATGATTAGTCTGTCCTGTGTTGGATGTTGCTGAGAGAGATGATTAGTCTGTCCTGTGTTGGATGTTGCTGAGATGATTAGTCTGTCCTGTGTTGGATGTTGCTGAGATGATTAGTCTGTCCTGTGTTGGATGTTGCTGAGATGATTAGTCTCCTGTGTTGGTTGTTGCTGAGAGATGATTAGTCTCCTGTGTTGGTTGTTGCTGAGAGATGATTAGTCTCCTGTGTTGGTTGTTGCTGAGAGATGATTAGTCTCCTGTGTTGGTTGTTGCTGAGAGATTATTAGTGATTAGTCTGTCCTGTGTTGGTTGTTGCTGAGAGATGATTAGTCTCTTGTGTTGGTTGTTGCTGAGAGATGATTAGTCTCCTGTGTTGGTTGTTGCTGAGAGATGATTAGTCTCCTGTGTTGGTTGTTGCTGAGAGATGATTAGTCTCCTGTGTTGGTTGTTGCTGAGAGAGATGATTAGTCTGTCCTGTGTTGGTTGTTGCTGAGAGAGATGATTAGTCTGTCCTGTGTTGGTTGTTGCTGAGAGAGAGATGATTAGTCTGTCCTGTGTTGGTTGTTGCTGAGAGAGATGATTAGTCTGTCCTGTGTTGGTTGTTGCTGAGAGAGATGATTAGTCTGTCCTGTGTTGGTTGTTGCTGAGAGAGATGATTAGTCTGTCCTGTGTTGGTTGTTGCTGAGAGAGATGATTAGTCTGTCCTGTGTTGGTTGTTGCTGAGAGATGATTAGTCTGTCCTGTGTTGGTTGTTGCTGAGAGAGATGATTAGTCTGTCCTGTGTTGGTTGTTGCTGAGAGAGATGATTAGTCTGTCCTGTGTTGGTTGTTGCTGAGAGATGATTAGTCTGTCCTGTCTGTGATTAGTCTGTCCTGTGTTGGTTGTTGCTGAGAGAGATGATTAGTCTGTCCTGTGTTGGTTGTTGCTGGTTGTTGCTGAGAGATGATGATTAGTCTGTCCTGTGTTGGTTGTTGCTGAGAGAGATGATTAGTCTGTCCTGTGTTGGTTGTTGCTGAGAGAGATGATTAGTCTGTCCTGTGTTGGTTGTTGCTGAGAGAGATGATTAGTCTGTCCTGTGTTGGTTGTTGCTGAGAGAGATGATTAGTCTGTCCTGTGTTGGTTGTTGCTGAGAGAGATGATTAGTCTGTCCTGTGTTGGTTGTTGCTGAGAGAGATGATTAGTCTGTCCTGTGTTGGTTGTTGCTGAGAGAGATGATTAGTCTGTCCTGTGTTGGTTTTGTTCAGTATTGTGTAGCCGCTGCTCCTGAGGTATGTGTGTGCCAATGGGATGCAGTGTTTTTGATTAGTGAAATTGTTTACTTACGTTTGTATTCTGTTTTAGTTGTTCCTAGGGGGGAAGGCGAAAGCACCTTGGGAGTGCTTAGGCAAGAGGCCCGAGGGCATACATACATGCATACATAACCTGTAGTATTTACTGTCTATACACACTAGGTAAGACTTGGACGGAACACCCCCTGTATTTTGGTTAGCGCACCAGGTGGTGGTAAGTAGTCAGTTGGCAGGTAAGGTAGGAGAGGGGGCTTTGACATTTACTTGCTTTGGTTCCGTTCAGCCCCCTTTCCCCAAATTTACCGTGTGAAGGAATAAATTCCCAGTAAACGGTAAATTCTCTGCCTTTTGTCATCCTTACTCGCACCTACAGTCCCATACCTCTTTTACTCCACAGGGAGTTGAGTTGCAGCAGAGTGTTGCGTTCCCTCTCTAAGAACATCGTACTCTACACAGACCGGTGTGGCATAACCAGAGCTGCAGTAGGCCTATATGCAAATAGACCATTGCCATATATGGCTCTGTCATTCACTTTGAACTGGACTGTGTTTACAGCATGAGCTGTCATGAGTAGATGAGCTTCTTTTGAGGTCAAAGCGAGAGCTGCATGTAGCCACGTGTATACATTTTGTTCATATCCTTTGCTAGATAGTGAGTTATGAGCACAGTTATAGGTCATTTGTAGTCACCAATGGGGAGTGATTGTTTCCTACAAGAGCACAAAACATATACATGCATCTTTGAAAAGCAAGTCGGGTAAAGAACTTTGTTTTTGTTTTAAAGGGGCAGTGTTGATTTTGAGACGGCCTTGTCTAAACTAAGTAGCCAATAGTCAAAGGGTAGAATGTGTCTGATTCTATGTAAATGGTATGGAAATAATAATGCATTTTATTTTGGAACGTGGTTTCTTGCATCAAACACAACATTTTCAGTCACCTCCTTGTCTGCAGGTTAAGTTGATGAACAGGTTAATGCCGAGCCCTGAATGTACACCACACATTGGCTGCTACTGTAGTCTGAATGATAGAACAGCTATTTCCATGTTAAATGTTATGGAAGGCGTTTTCTCCATTGTTTTTGACAGTAGGTCCACTCTGGCAGACCTATATTATGATCAAATAGCGACAGTAGCCTACTTTGCCACTTTTAAAACGGCAACTTAAAGCAGGTACAACCTCAGTGTTAACAATAAACGCTCACTGGAAGTTGCAGACTTTTCACAATGTTCAAGTTTGTGCTCAGCAGATCTGAAATCTGCTCGGTGCCTAAGAAAATTAGGGGGAACATTGCATACAAGAGTGCAATAAATACTTTGAGTTCATCCATAGACATGTTCCAATGTTTATTTTCTGTGTGGAAAAACCTGAAGTATGATGTGCTGCAACATCTACATCACATGAGCTCGTCCTTCTTTTCTACACGAACCATCCTTTTCTACCCGTGGCAGCCCTCCCAGACTCCTGTCTCACCGTGCCAGCCCTCCCAGACTCCTGTCTCACCGTGCCAGCCCTCCCAGACTCCTGTCTCACCGTGCCAGCCCTCCCAGACTCCTGTCTCACCGTGCCAGCCCTCCCAGACTCCTGTCTCACCGTGCCAGCCCTCCCAGACTCCTGTCTCCCAGACCCTGTGCCAGCCCTCCCAGACTCCTGTCTCACCGTGCCAGCCCTCCCAGACTCCTGTCTCACCGTGCCAGCCCTCCCAGACTCCTGTCTCACTGTGCCATCCCTCCTAGACTCCTGTCTCACTGTGCCATCCCTCCTAGACTCCTGTCTCACTGTGCCATCCCTCCTAGACTCCTGTCTCACTGTGCCATCCCTCCCAGACTCCTGTCTCACCATGGCAGTTGGCTCTGTTCTGGTTATTCTGTGGCGAGGCTCAGGCTTCGGAGGCTTGAAGTCAATATCATAATCGGATGAAGAATCTTCATCAGCAAAGTCGATTTCAAGCTCAATATCTAATCCTCCATCGGACTCCAACTCATCTAACCTCTGCAGGATTTGCAATGCTGAAACACATTGTATGTTGTAGTCAGTCTCTGATTTGTCTCTCTGAGAAGAAATATACAATTTCCAGCATTTCATAATAAAATTATTAAACCGACCACATCGCCCACCGTTCTTCATTACCTTACTGTTCTGAATTCAATCATCCTTGTATCCTGATTGTTCAGATCAATCAAATTCACCCTCTTCATCTTTCAGTTCATTGAAGTCACATTCACCGTTCAGTGTCTATCGCCCTTTCATCCATTCACCAAATAATTGTGGATTTAAATTGTACGTTTATGTTTCTAGTTTTTTTGCTTAGTAGCCAGAGCAATGCTGCTGCGTGAGGGGTCATGTGTTGAATGCATGGACAGTAGAGTGGTCATGTGTGGAATGCATGGACAGTAGAGTGGTCATGTGTGGAATGCATGGACAGTAGAGTGGTCATGTGCTGAATGCATGGACAGTAGAGTGGTCATGTGCTGAATGCATGGACAGTAGAGTGGTCATGAGCTGAATGCATGGACAGTAGAGTGGTCATATGTGGAATGCATGGACAGTAGAGGGTCATGTGTTGAATGCATGGACAGTAGAGTGGTCATATGTGGAATGCATGGACAGTAGAGTGGTCATGAGCTGAATGCATGGACAGTAGAGTGGTCATGAGCTGAATGCATGGACAGTAGAGGGGTCATGTGTTGAATGCATGGACAGTAGAGTGGTCATATGTGGAATGCATGGACAGTAGAGTGGTCATGAGCTGAATGCATGGACAGTAGAGTGGTCATGTGTGGAATGCATGGACAGTAGAGTGGTCATATGCTGAATGCATGGACAGTAGAGTGGTCATATGCTGAATGCATGGACAGTAGAGTGGTCATGTGTTGAATGCATGGACAGTAGAGTGGTCATATGCTGAATGCATGGACAGTAGAGTGGTCATGTGTGGAATGCATGGACAGTAGAGTGGTCATGTGTGGAATGCATGGACAGTAGAGTGGTCATGAGCTGAATGCATGGACAGTAGAGTGGTCATGAGCTGAATGCATGGACAGTAGAGTGGTCATGTGTGGAATGCATGGACAGTAGAGTGGTCATGAGCTGAATGCATGGACAGTAGAGTGGTCATGTGTGGAATGCATGGACAGTAGAGTGGTCATGTGTGGAATGCACGGACAGTAGAGTGGTCATGAGCTGAATGAGTGGTCAGCATGGATATTCTAGGAAAAAGTGACATTTGGAAATAGAGCTGCACTTCTTGAATTTTGAGAGGTATTTGACAAAGGAAGTGTCATGGAAACTGTGGATTATGCACTTTCTGATACTATATAGAAATCAACATGTTTCACGTGACTCTGAAGGAGAATTTGATGAAGTGATACTGTTTTTCCTCCATCTGTCAATTACAAGATGCTCCCATCTCTTCACGTACTAGATGCTCCCATCTCTTCACGTACTAGATGCTCCCATCTCTTCATGTACTAGATGCTCCCATCTCTTCATGTACTAGATGCTCCCATCTCTTCACGTACTAGATGCTCCCATCTCTTCACGTACTAGATGCTCCCATCTCTTCACGTACTAGATGCTCCCATCTCTTCACGTACTAGATGCTCCCATCTCTTCACGCAGACATGAGATGGATATTCTGTACTAGATGCTCCCATCTCTTCACGTACTAGATGCTCCCATCTCTTCACGTACTAGATGCTCCCATCTCTTCACGTACTAGATGCTCCCATCTCTTCACGTACTAGATGCTCCCATCTCTTCACGTACTAGATGCTCCCATCTCTTCACGTACTAGATGCTCCCATCTCTTCACGTACTAGATGCTCCCATCTCTTCAGACTAGATGCTCCCATCTCTTCACGTACTAGATGCTCCCATCTCTTCACGTGATGCTCCCATCTCTTCACGACTAGATGCTCCCATCTCTTCACGTACTAGATGCTCCCATCTCTTCACGTACTAGATGCTCCCATCTCTTCACGTACTAGATGCTCCCATCTCTTCACGTACTAGATGCTCCCATCTCTTCACGTACTAGATGCTCCCATATCTTCACGTACTAGATGCTCCCATCTCTTCACGTACTAGATGCTCCCATCTCTTCACGTACTAGATGCTCCCATCTCTTCACGTACTAGATGCTCCCATCTCTTCACGTACTAGATGCTCCCATCTCTTCACGTACTAGATGCTCCCATCTCTTCACGTAGATGCTCTCTTCAGATGCTCCCATCTCTTCACGTACTAGATGCTCCCATCTCTTCACGTACTAGATGCTCCCATCTCTTCACGTACTAGATGCTCCCATCTCTTCACGTACTAGATGCTCCCATCTCTTCACGTACTAGATGCTCCCATCTCTTCACGTACTAGATGCTCCCATCTCTTCACGTACTAGATGCTCCCATCTCTTCACGTACTAGATGCTCCCATCTCTTCACGTACTAGATGCTCCCATCTCTTCACGTACTAGATGCTCCCATCTCTTCACGTACTAGATGCTCCCATCTCTTCACGTACTAGATGCTCCCATCTCTTCACGTACAATTTGACAAATGATAGGCCTAATATTGTCACTCATCAGATTGTCAATATAATATTGTCTATAGGCTGAATCTTACTATGTGTTAATTTACTGTCGGTATAGTTGAGGTATAGCTTGGATGGGCCGGCTGTGTAAGCTGACTGTTATCGTCCGTTTCCCGCTGAGGTATAGCTTGGATGGGCCGGCTGTGTAAGCTGACTGTTATCGTCCGTTTCCCGCTGAGGTGTAGTTTGGATGGGCCGACTCTGTAAGCTGACTGTCATCGTCCGTTTCCTGCTGAGGTGTAGTTTGGATGGGCCGACTCTGTAAGCTGACTGTCATCGTCCGTTTCCCGCTCATCAACTTGGATAAAGTCATGGACATGTTTTACATTATTGTCACGCCCTGGTCTTAGTATTTTGTGTTTTCTATATTTATTTGGTCAGGCCAGGATGTGACATGGGTTTATTTTGTGTTGTGTTTATGTATGGGGGTTTTTCGTAGGTTTTGGGATTGTGGCTTAGTTGGGTTTTCTAGCAAAGTCTATGGTTGCCTGAGGCGTTCTCAATCAGAGGCAGGTGATTCTCGTTGTCTCTGATTGGGAACCATATTTAGGCAGCCATATTCTTGAGTGTTTCGTGGGTGATTGTTCCTGTCTTTGTGTTAGTTGTCACCAGATAGGCTGTATAGGTTTTCACATTCCGTTTGTTGTTTTTGTATTGTCGTGTTTATTCGTCATTAAACATGTATCGTATTAACCTCGCTGCATTTTGGTCCGACTCTCTTTCGACGGAAGAAAACCGTAACAATTATTCAACATAGCATGTTTAGTTTCAATAAATGTGATTAGTGATGTAGTAAATTAAACATAACAGCTTATTTTTACAAAGTAAAATATAAAAAATAATTGTATTAACCCGTAAGGCATGTGGTCAAATTATTTGCTGCTGATAAGTATGCATGGCAAAAACTCATAATTTCACTATTGTCTTTCTAAAGTAAATCAACACCCTTATCATTCAGTTAGGCCTCATTTAAATGTAAATGTGAAGTAAGGTGCACAATTATTGCCCATTCCTCCATTTGTCATTCATTAAGTGAGGAGAGATAGAGACGCATTAGAGCCTGACTGGGTACCAACGTGCTACAGGACATTGTCTTGGAGCCTGACTGGGTACCAACGTCCTACAGCACATTGTCTTGGAGCCTGGCTGGGTACCAACGTCCTACAGCACATTGTCTTGGAGTCTGACTGGGTACCAACGTCCTACAGGACATTGTCTTGGAGCCTGGCTGGGTACCAACATCCTACAGCACATTGTCTTGGAGCCTGGCTGGGTACCAACATCCTGCAACACATTGTCTTGGAGCCTGGCTGGGTACCAACGTCCTACAGGACATTGTCTTGGAGCCTGGCTGGGTACCAACGTCCTGCAACACATTGTCTTGGAGCCTGGCTGGGTACCAACGTCCTACAGGACATTGTCTTGGAGCCTGGCTGGGTACCAATGTCCTACAGCACATTGTCTTGGAGCCTGGCTGGGTACCAACGTCCTACAACACATTGTCTTGGTACCAACGTCCTACAACACATTGTCTTGGTGCCTGGCTGGGTACCAACGTCCTACAACACATTGTCTTGGTGACTGGCTGGGTACCAACGTCCTACAACACATTGTCTTGGAGCCTGGCTGGGTACCAACGTCCTACAACACATTGTCTTGGAGCCTGGCTGGGGACCAACATCCTACAACACATTGTCTTGGAGCCTGGCTGGGTACCAACGTCCTACAACACATTGTCTTGGAGCCTGGCTGGGTACCAACATCCTACAACACATTGTCTTGGAGCCTGGCTGGGTACCAACGTCCTACAACACATTGTCTTGGAGCCTGGCTGGGTACCAACGTCCTACAACACATTGTCTTGGTGCCTGGCTGGGTACCAACGTCCTACAACACATTGTCTTGGAGCCTGGCTGGGTACCAACGTCCTACAACACATTGTCTTGGAGCCTGGCTGGGTACCAACGTCCTACAACACATTGTCTTGGAGCCTGGCTGGGTACCAACGTCCTACAGCACATTGTCTTGGAGTCTGACTGGGTACCAACGTCCTACAGCACATTGTCTTGGAGCCTGGCTGGGTACCAACGTCCTACAGCACATTGTCTTGGAGCCTGGCTGGGTACCAACGTCCTACAACACATTGTCTTGGTGCCTGGCTGGGTACCAACGTCCTACAGCACATTGTCTTGGTGCCTGGCTGGGTACCAACGTCCTACAGGACATTGTCTTGGTGGGTTAAGTTGGGAAAAGGTGTGAAACAGGTTTTAAAAAGGCTTTAAATACTCAAAGACTTTGTGATTTCAACATTTTGACAAATGAGCAGCGTAAAATACAAAACATTTATCCAGGAGAGGAACGGGACATTTTAAATGTTTTTAATTTACAAAATCAAACATCATTGGTCTCTGGCCTATGTCTGTTCTAGTGTTAGCACAACACCAGTATCAGTTAAAGAGACCCTAAAGATACTACAGTCGTTCCTCATCAGTACAAGAATCCCCCCACCCCCTTCATATCAGTAACTATGACAATTATATTCTACACAATAGATTTGTATTATTTACAAAATCAAACATCAGTGGGCTCGCTTACAGCTGTACTAGTGTTAACAAGCCACACAATACCTTTCATGGTCTCACTCTGTGTGCAATAATAGTGTTTCAACATCAATTTTGAATGACTACCTCATCTCTGTACCCAACACATGCAATTATCTGTAAGGTCCCTCAGTCGAGCAGGAAATTTCAAACACATACTCAACCACAAAAAAAACCAAGGAGGTTTTCCAATGCCTCACAAAGAAGGGCACCCATGGGTAGAAAAAGAGAAAAAAAGCAGAATATTCCTTGGATAATGGTGAAGTTATTAACTACACTTTGGATGTTGTATCAATACACCCAGTCACTACAAAGATACAGGCGTCCTTCCTAACTCAGTTGCCGGAGAGGAAGGAAACCGTTCAGGGATTTTCACCATGAGGCCAATGGTGACTTTAAAACAGTTACAGAGTTTAATGGCTGTGATAGGAGAAAACTGAGGATGGATCAACAACATTGTAGTTACTCCACAATACTAACCTAACTGAGCGAAGAGAAGGAAGCCTGTACAGAATACAAACATTCCAAAACATGCATCCTGTTTTCATCAAGTCCCTAAAGTTAATTGCAAAAGCAATTAATTTTTGTCTAGTGTTATGTTTTTTGGCAAATCCAATACAACACATTACTGAGTGGAGATAGTAATGGAGCTAAGCACAGGCAAAAATCCTAGAGGAAAACCCTGGTTCTGTGTGCTTTCCACCAGACACTGTGAGATGAATTCCCCTTTCAGCAGGATAATAATCTAAAACACTGGTTGCTTACCAAGAAGACAGTGAATGAATGTTACTGAGTGTCCGAGTTACAGTGTTGACTGAAATCTACTTCAAAATCTATGTCAAGACATGAAAATAGTTGTCTAGCGATGATCAACAACCAATTTAACTTGAGCTTGAAGAATTTTGAAAGTAATCATAGGGGCAAATGTTGCACAACCCAGGTGTGGAAAGCTCTTAGAGATTTACACAGAAAGACTCACAGCTGTAATCGCTGCCAAAGGTGCTTCTACAAAGTATTGACTCAGGGCTGTGAATACTAATGTGATTGAAATATATTTTTTAATGAATTAGCAAAGAAAAAAGAGTAAAAACATATTCACACTGTCATTATGGGGTATCGTTTACATATTCACACTGTCATTATGGGGTATCGTTTACATATTCACACTGTCATTATGGGGGTATCGTTTACATATTCACACTGTCATTATGGGGTATCGTTTACATATTCACACTGTCATTATGGGGTATCGTTTACATATTCACACTGTCATTATGGGGTATCGTTTACATATTCACACTGTCATTATGGGGTATCGTTTCTGGAAAAAAAAAAATGTAATCCATTTTTTAATGAATGCTGTAACACAACATAATGTGGAATAGGTCAAAAGGACAATACACTCCTCTGTCTGGTCAACACTACAGAGACAATACACTCCTCTGTCTGGTCAACACTATAGAGACAATACACTACTCTGGTCAACACTACAAAGACAATACACTCCTCTGTCTGGTCAACACTACAGAGACAATACACTCCTCTGTCTGGTCAACACTAAGACAATACACTCCTCTGGTCAACACTATTTTTGGTCAACACTATGAGACAATACACTCCTCTGTCTGGTCAACACTACAGAGACAATACACTCCTCTGGTCAACACTAGGACAAACACTCAACACTACAGAGACAATACACTTCTCTGTCTGGTCAACACTATAGAGACAATACACTCCTCTGGTCAACACTACAGAGACAATACACTCCTCTGGTCAACACTACAGAGACTACACTCCTCTGTCTGGTCAACACTACAGAGACAATACACTCCTCTGTCTGGTCAACACTACAGAGACAATACACTCCTCTGTCTGGTCAACACTACAGAGACAATACACTCCTCTGTCTGGTCAACACTACAGAGACAATACACTCCTCTGTCTGGTCAACACTACAGAGACAATACACTCCTCTGTCTGGTCAACACTACAGAGACAATACACTCCTCTGGTCAACACTATAGAGACAATACACTCCTCTGGTCAACACTACAGAGACAATACACTCCTCTGTCTGGTCAACACTATAGGGACAATACACTCCTCTGTCTGGTCAACACTATAGAGACAATACACTCCTCTGGTCAACACTATAGAGACAATACACTCCTCTGGTCAACACTATGGAGACAATACACTCCTCTGTCTGGTCAACACTACAGAGACAATACACTCCTCTGGTCAACACTACAGAGACAATACACTCCTCTGGTCAACACTACAGAGACAATACACTCCTCTGTCTGGTCAACACTATAGAGACAATACACTCCTCTGTCTGGTCAACACTACAGAGACAATACACTCCTCTGGTCAACACTATAGAGACAATACACTCCTCTGGTCAACACTACAGAGACAATACACTCCTCTGGTCAACACTACAGAGACAATACACTCCTCTGGTCAACACTACAGAGACAATACACTCCTCTGGTCAACACTACAGAGACAATACACTCCTCTGTCTGGTCAACACTATAGAGACAATACACTCCTCTGTCTGGTCAACACTACAGAGACAATACACTCCTCTGTCTGGTCAACACTACAGAGACAATACACTCCTCTGGTCAACACTACAGAGACAATACACTCCTCTGTCTGGTCAACACTATAGAGACAATACACTCCTCTGTCTGGTCAACACTACAGAGACAATACACTCCTCTGTCTGGTCAACACTACAGAGACAATACACTCCTCTGGTCAACACTACAAAGACAATACACTCCTCTGTCTGGTCAACACTACAGAGACAATACACTCCTCTGGTCAACACTACAGAGACAATACACTCCTCTGGTTAACACTACAGAGACAATACACTCCTCTGGTCAACACTACAGAGACAATACACTCCTCTGGTCAACACTACAGAGACAATACACTCCTCTGTCTGGTCAACACTATAGAGACAATAGACTCCTCTGTCTGGTCAACACTATACAGACAATACACTCCCCTGGTCACTTTCTGAAGGCACTGTAGGTACTTGGGGACCGTACTGTGGACAGACGTATGTACAGGACACCATTTTAATCAGAGAGACTCTCTCTTCCACTTTCAGAACTCTGAGGCTTTCAAAGTGGGAACGTGCTGGAAGTTCTGACTAATTTGTTCTAAGATGTCTGTAGTTGTTTTTTATTATATCGTGGGGCGCTATTGTACACACGTAAATGAAAGTGAACCAATGCCCCTGCCAATGCCTCCATCCAGAAAATGTGGAGCCTGATTTTAAAGTGCGTTTTTATTGGTTTCACTTCTGAGCCATTCTCTTCCCTGTCAGATGATTATCTTGCACACATCCAAGATAATTTAACTGAGTCTTTTGCTGTGACTACTGTGACACCTGCTACCACCGTAAAGCAGGAATCCCCATTAGGGGAAACTGCACCACTGTCTGCCGCCGAACCTTTTTTGTTTTCTTCGTGGACAAATGGAGTTAAGTTGAGTTGAGCAGTGTGGAATGAAAAAGAAATGCAGCTCATATAATGCTGTTCTATGACCCATGCAATGATGTCAGAGGGATGGGAAAAAAAAGGTTGTTGTTGGCAAAAGAAAAGTGGACCCAGTACACTCATTTTGAGCCCTGTGGTTCAACGTTTTGGATTGAGACAGGTTCCCATCCACATCCACAATCTGTTTTCTTCATTGCAGATAAGAGCTCAGCAGAGGAGAGAGAGGGAGAGGGAGAGAGCGAGAGGGAGAGAGGGAGAGGGAGAGAGAGGGAGAGGAAGAGAGGGAGAGAAAGAGAGGGAGAGGAAGAGAGGGAGAGAAAGAGAGGGAGAGAGCGAGAGGGAGAGAGCGAGAGGGAGAGAGAGAGAGAGAGAGAGGGAGAGGAAGAGAGGGAGAGAAAGAGAGAGAGAGAGAGAGAGAGAAACAGAGAGAGGCTCCTATTCAGATACCAGAGGGTTGTTATTACTTTTAACCTCGAAGATGAAGCAACCGTCACCACAGAGCAGGAAACTAAACAGACTTATACTAACAGAGGCATGTACAGTTAGTTACATGCTGCGACACAGAGAGACATGGATGCTTCAGGACATGAACACTCACATGCTGAGAGAGAGAGAGAGAGACCAAACTTTACAGTTAGCACTATGCATTCGGACAGGAGGCGTTCTCCTGGCATCTGCCAAACCCAGATTCGTCCGTCGGACTGTCAGATGGTGGCAGTATGGAACTCGGTAGTGAGGGTTGCAACCGAGGACGTACAATTTTTATGCGCTATGCTGTTCAACACTCACTCCTATTCTGTGATCTTGTGTGACCTACCACTTCACGGCTGAGACATTTTTGCTCCTAAATGTTTCCACTTCACAATAACAGCACTTATTGTTGACCAAGGCAGCTTTAGTAGGGAAGAAATTAGATGAACTGACTTGTCGGAAAGGTGGCATCCTATGACAGTGGCACGTTGAAAGTCACTGAGCTCTTCAGTAAGACCATTCTACTGTCAATGCGTGTCTATAAAGATTGCATGACTGTGTGCTCTATTGTATACACCTGTCAGCAACGGGTGTTGCTAAAATAGGCGAATCCACTAATTTGAAAGGGTGTCCACATACTTTTGTATATATCGTGTATGTAGCCTAAGAAACAAGATTCATGAAATCGATAACTTGCTAGTCACAGATGACATTCATGTCTCTGAAGCTCACTTAGACCTTTGATGATAGCAATACATCTACAGAAAAGACAAAAAAGACAGAAATGCCAATGGGGGAGGTGTTGCGGTCTATATTCAGCACCACGTTCCTGTAAAGCTAAGAGAGGAGCTCATGTTACATACTGTTGAAGTTATATTGGCTACAGGTTCATCTGCCTCACCTAAAGCCCATTCTGGTGGGAAGCTGCTATAGACCAAGTGCTAACAGTCAGTGTCTGGATACTATGTGTGAAATACTTGATAATGTATGTGATATGAACAGAGAGCAGTATTTTCTGGGTAACCTAAATATGGACTGGTTTTCATCAAGCTGCCCACTCAAGAGAAAGCTTCAAACTGTATCTGGTGCCCTGCAACCTGGTTCAGGTTATCAGGCAACCTACCAGGGTAGTAACAAACAGCACAGGAATGAAATCATCAACATGTATTGATCACATCTTTACTAATGCTGCAGAAATTTGTTTTAAAGCAGTATCCAAAATCCATCGAATGTAGTGATCACAATATAGTAGCCATATCTAGGAAAACCACAGTTCCAAAGGCTGGGCCTAATATAGTGTTGTAGTGATTCCTATGTGGATGATGTAAATACTATTTGCTGGTCTGCGGTGTGTAATTTGCATTTTTGAAATGGCTTATTCCAGTTACTAATGAGGATTCACAAATTACAAAAATTACTGTAAAAACTGTGAAATCGCCATGGATTGATGAAGAATTTTAAAAAATGATATGGTTGACAAGGATGAGGCAAAAGGAATGGCAAATTAGACTGGTTGCACTGCCGATTGCAAAAGTACTGCCAATTGAGAAATCATGTGACTAAACTGAATAAAAATAAGAAACTACACTATGAAACAAATGGAAGTCTCTCCAACATAATCCAGGTAGAATCAGGCATTCCCCAGGGCAGCTGTCTGAGCCCCTTATTTTTTTCATTTTTTTTCAATCTTTACTAATGACATGACACTGGCTTTGAGTAAATGTATGCAAATCTCTCAACAATAAATACATCAGCTATGACAGTGAGTGAAATCACTGCAACACTTAACAAAGAACCGCAGTAATTTTCAGAATGGTGGCAAGAAATAAGTCCTAAATATTTCAAAAACTAAAAGCATTGTATTTGGGACAAATCATTCAAGTTGAGGTGACTGCTTGGAGTAACCCTGGATTGTAAACTGTCATGGTCAAAACATATTGATGCAGTAGTAGCTAAGGGGGAGAAGTCTGTCCAAAATAAAGTGCTGCTCTGCCTTCTTAACAGCACTATCAACAAGGCAGGTCCTATAGGCCATAGTGTTGTCACACCTGGACTACTGTCCAGTTGTGTGGTCAGTACCACAAAGAGGTATTACCAATTGCAATTAGCTCAGAACAGGGCAGCACGGCTGGTCCTTAAATGTACACGGCGAGCTAACATTAACAATATGCATGTCAATCTCTCATGGCTCAAAGTGGAAGTTTGTTGGAACTTGTTTTTTGTAAGTGTTGACAAGCTGTATGTACCGAGCCGTCAGTTTAAACTACTAGCAAACAGCTCGGACACCCAATGCATATCCCACAAGGCATTTCTCCAGAGATCTATTCACAATCCCCTAGTCCAGAACAGACTATGGGAGGTGCACTCCTTTCTAGGGAGTTTTTCCTAGCCACTGTGCTTCTACACCTGCATTGCTTGCTGTTTGGGGTTTTAGGCTGGGTTTCTGTACAGCACTTTGAGATATCAGCTGATGTACGAAGGGCTATATAAATAAATGTGGTTTGATTTGATTTGATTTTGCACAGTACTACATAGTAACTGATGCAAGCAGTAGAATCGGATTTAAAAACAGTAAAAAAATATAAAATACACCTTATGGAACAGTGGGGACTGTGAAGAGACACCCACAGAAACATACATATGCATACACATTCTAACACTAACACTACACACACATACACATGGATTTTGAATTGTTTGGACGCTACAGACAGAAGTTGGCAGGCTGTGCCAACTTCAGACAAGTCCCAAGTCACTTTTGCAAAATGAAGAACACCATCATGTTCATGAGACTCATCTTTCCAGAGACTCATCTTTATTAACAAATCATAATTTGTGGGCCAAACCGTTCGGACACTACAGAAGAATTTGTGAGAAGACAGATTTCTTTGGGGATGTCTGATGGTCTGACAAACACCGCTCTAGCTCTGTGACCTTTCACCCCAGATGCACAGTGTGACCACAGTGTGACCACAGTGTGACATCGGCGGATGCGTTGATATCTCTAAAAACTTAAACTGTGGTAGCCATGCTGGTGAAGTGTGCCATGAATTCTAAGTAAATCACATACAGTGTCTACAGCGAAGCACCCCCACACCATCTCACCTCCCCCTCCATGCTTCACGTTGGGATCTATACATGCATAGATCATCAGTTCATCTACTCTGCATCTCACAAAGACACGGCGGTTGAAATCAAATTTGGACTCCTCAGACCAAAGAATAGATTTCCACCTGTCTAATGTTCATTGCTTGTGTTTTTTGCCCCAAGCAAGTGTTTTCCTCTTATTGGTGTCCTTTAGTAGTGGTTTATTTCCAGCAATTTGACCATGAAGGCCTCATTTACAGTGGGGAGAACAAGTATTTGATACACTGCCGATTTTGCAGGTTTTCCTACTTACAAAGCATGTAGAGGTCTGCAATTTTTATCATAGGTACACTTCAACTGTGAGAGACAGAATCTAAACAAAAATCCAGAAAATCACATGGTATGATTTTTAAGTAATTAATGTGCATTTTATTGCATGAGCTATGATGAGCTAATGCTTGTTCTCCCCACTGTATGTAGTCTCCTCTGAACAATTGATTTTCAGATGTGTCTGTTACTTGAACTCTGTGAAAATGTATTTGGGCTGTAATTTCTGAGGCTGCCAGCTCTAATGAACTTATCCTCTGCAGCAGAGGTAACTCTGGGTCTTCCTTTCCTGTGGAGGTCCTCATGAGAGACAGGTAACTCTGGGTCTTCCTTTCCTGTGGCAGTCCTCATGAGAGACAGGTAACTCTAATGAACTTATCCTCTGCAGCAGAGGTAACTCTGGGTCTTCCTTTCCTGTGGAGGTCCTCATGAGAGACAGGTAACTCTAATGAACTTATCCTCTGCAGCAGAGGTACCTCTGGGTCTTCCTTTCCTGTGGAGGTCCTCATGAGAGACAGGTAACTCTGGGTCTTCCTTTCCTGTGGCAGTCCTCATGAGAGACAGGTAACTCTAATGAACTTATCCTCTGCAGCAGAGGTAACTCTGGGTCTTCCTTTCCTGTGGTGGTCCTCATGAGAGACAGGTAACTCTGGGTCTTCCTTTCCTGTGGCAGTCCTCATGAGAGACAGGTAACTCTAATGAACTTATCCTCTGCAGCAGAGGTAACTCTGGGTCTTCCTTTCCTGTGGAGGTCCTCATGAGAGACAGGTAACTCTAATGAACTTATCATCTGCAGCAGAGGTAACTCTGGGTCTTCCTTTCCTGTGGTGGTCCTCATGAGAGACAGGTAACTAATGAACTTATCCTCTGCAGCAGAGGTAACTCTGGGTCTTCCTTTCCTGTGGTGGTCCTCATGAGAGCCAGGTAACTCTAATGAACTTATCCTCTGCAGCAGAGGTAACTCTGGGTCTTCCTTTCCTGTGGCGGTCCTCATGAGAGACAGGTAACTCTAATGAACTTATCCTCTGCAGCAGAGGTAACTCTGGGTCTTCCTTTCCTGTGGTGGTCCTCATGAGAGACAGGTAACTCTAATGAACTTATCCTCTGCAGCAGAGGTAACTCTGGGTCTTCCTTTCCTGTGGTGGTCCTCATGAGAGACAGGTAACTCTAATGAACTTATCCTCTGCAGCAGAGGTAACTCTGGGTCTTCCTTTCCTGTGGCGGTCCTCATGAGAGACAGGTAACTCTAATGAACTTATCCTCTGCAGCAGAGGTAACTCTGGGTCTTCCTTTCCTGTGGTGGTCCTCATGAGAGACAGGTAACTCTGGGTCTTCCTTTCCTGTGGTGGTCCTCATGAGAGCCAGGTAACTCTAATGAACTTATCATCTGCAGCAGAGGTAACTCTGGGTCTTCCTTTCCTGTGGAGGTCCTCATGAGAGACAGGTAACTCTAATGAACTTATCATCTGCAGCAGAGGTAACTCTGGGTCTTCCTTTCCTGTGGCGGTCCTCATGAGAGACAGGTAACTCTAATGAACTTATCATCTGCAGCAGAGGTAACTCTGGGTCTTCCTTTCCTGTGGAGGTCCTCATGAGAGACAGGTAACTCTAATGAACTTATCATCTGCAGCAGAGGTAACTCTGGGTCTTCCTTTCCTGTGGCGGTCCTCATGAGAGACAGGTAACTCTAATGAACTTATCATCTGCAGCAGAGGTAACTCTGGGTCTTCCTTTCCTGTGGAGGTCCTCATGAGAGACAGGTAACTCTAATGAACTTATCATCTGCAGCAGAGGTAACTCTGGGTCTTCCTTTCCTGTGGAGGTCCTCATGAGAGCCAGTTTCATCATAGCTCTTGATGGTTTTAGCGACTGCACTTGAAGAGACTTTCAAAGTTCTTGACATGTTCTTCATTGACTGACCTTCATGTCTTAATGTAATGATGGACTGTCATTTCTCTTTGATTATTTGTGCTGTTCTTGCCATAATATGGACATGGTCTTTTACCAAATAGGGCTATCTTCTGTATACCACCCCTACCTTGTCACAAAACAACTGTTTGGCTCAAAAGCATTAAGAAGGAAAGAAATTCCACAAATTAACTTTTAACAAGGCACACCTGTTAATTGAAATGCATTCCAGGTGACTACCTGAATGCCAAGAGTGTACAAAGCTGTCATCAAGACAAAGGGTGCCTACTTTGAAGAATCTCAAATATAAAATATATTTTGATTTGTTTAAAAAAAAAGTTGTTTACTACATGATTCCATATGTGTTATTTCATAGTTTTGATGTCTTCACTATTATTCTACAGTGTAGAAAACAGTAAAAATAAAGAAAAAACTATTGAATAAATAGGTGTGTCCAAACTTTTGACTGGTACAGTACTGTGAAAAAGTATTAGCCTGAATCCATTCATTTTAAGGGGTGTCCATGTACTTTTGTATATATAGTGTAGATGAGGGAAACATACAGTGCCATGAAAAAGCATTTGCCCATCTTTGTCATCTTCTCAACTTTTTCAAAATTTTTGATACCGAATGCTATCAGATGTTCGATCAACACCTAATTTCAGTGCAGGGAACCTGAGTTTAAATATAACCCCCCAAATAGGTATACTTATTTTATTTATTGAATAAACAGAGCTATGTATTTCCAAATTACCCCGTGTGAAAGAGTAATTGCCACCTTACACTCAATAGGCCACATTTAGCTGCAATGAATGCATTTATTAATACATTTAGCTGCAATGAATGCACCCCTTCCCACCTCCTCCCACTCGCCCCACCCCCAGTCTCTGATTAGCATCACTCAGCTCCCAGATGTCGTATGTTAAATGCTAATTCAGGAACAGGCAGACAGGGACTCCATTACTGTTATAGGATAAATGCACACACACACATGTACACACACACATAGGCAGGATATGCAAAACGACTGGAACCATTCACCCCAGCTGTCAATCATTAAAATGAAGTGTGTTACCATGGTTAACGACGTCCCACCTGAGAGAGAGGGGAGGGGGGTAAGGTAAGTAGAAAGTAAAAGATGAGAAGAGAAGAAAATGGGGGTTATGTGATAAAAGGGACAAAGGAGACAAGAACAGAAATAAGAAAAAAAAAGTAGAGTAGAAAATTAAAGAGAGGGGGAATCACAGAGAAGAGCTGGACCTGCGCATGTGAGGACATGATCAGTTGCCCTGCTCAGTGACACTGATGACATCCCAAAAAACATGGATTGATGGCAGCATTTGCTCGAAACTGAAAGCGCCGAACCACTGCTTTTAACCAGGGCAAGGAGAACCGGAATCATGACCGAATACAAGCAGTGTAGCTATTCCCTCCGCAAGGCAATCAAACAAGCTAAGTGTCAGAATAGAGACAAAGTAGAGTCGGAATTCAACGAATCAGACACAAAAGGTATGTGGCAGGGTATACAGTCAATCACGGATTACAAAAAGAAAACCAGCCCCGTTGCGGACCAGGATGTCTTGCTCCCAGACAGACTAAATAACTTCTTTGCTCGCTTTGAGGACAATACAGTGCCACTGACAAACGACTATCGCCCCGTAGCACTCACTTCCGTCATCATGAAGTGCTTTGAGAGACTAGTCAAGGATCATATCACCTCCACCCTACCTGACACCCTAGACCCCCTCCAATTTGCTTACCACCCCAATAGGTCCACAGACGACACATTCGCAACCACACTGCACAATGCCCTAACCCATCTGGACAAGAGGAATACCTACGTGAGAATGCTGTTCATCGACTACAGCTCAGCATTTAACACCATAGTACCCTCCAAACTCGTCAAGACCCTGGGTCTTTAGACCCCGCCCTGTGCAACTGGGTACTAGACATCCTGACAGGCCGCCCCTAGGTGGTGAGTGTAGGTAACAACATCTCCACCCCGCTGCTCCTTGTCGTGGAAATTTCCTTAATTACCAAATGATGAGAGAGCAAATCACACACCAGTCAGGGTTATGCTTAATCTTCACCTTTAATAATAATTAAGCTTTTGCAATAGCATTTTGACCTTCAACAGTTCAGTATCTCCAATGAAAAGTTGAGAGTGGTCAACATAATGGCAACTGGGATCCTTTATAGCAAAGATCCACCCCCCTAGACGACATGACAAACCACAGGTCTTAGGAACTTACACAAAGAAAGACTTTACATTACTTAAGGGAACATTTTGACATTTGCTGTATGGTTAGTGAGAAAGTCCATATTACAAATGTACGGTCCCTTATTAGACGTCCGAAAACGTTTGTAAAATTTGCGGACGGCGTCGGACCTACCGGGAAGTCATCAAATGAACTTTCTCGGACATTCGGTTTCCGTTGTATAAAATAATCACATTTTGGTCATTTTTCCGCTGTCCCGGAAAATCCCACAAGAGGGCATAAGCAATCATCATATTGCAATTGGACAAAACATCACGAATCACGACGGGGCCTTATCTCCAAAATGGAAAATATTTCGAAGCCGAAACTTGGTGATTGTAGGTTTGGCATAATGGGCAGTTGGCCCCGAACAAGATGGCGCCTAGGCCTCAACTGTTTTTGAGTTATGGCCATTTCTCTGGGATTAAAGGTCCAAAATGAAAATAGATAAATTATTTTTCCACTTCACGTCAAAGTCAAGGAGCCTCCGGTGTCAATAAAAAAAGAACCAGCCATTTATCTATCGTCATTTAAGAGAAATCGTACAATGACAAATTGGGGATGTTCAAAGATAGGTGTTTTTTTTTCAACAGTTACAGATCCAGTTGCAGGGTGTTCATACGAATCTTTTTCAAGTGTGCTTCGCAGCTCTGCGAGATTTCTGTGATTTTCTATGATTTTCTGAAATAACACACACTCACTAAACCCTCCGTAAATAACTCAGTTCTTAACGTAAAGACTTAAAACTCAGAATTCTGTAAAGGCATACCCCAATCAGGATATATTTTCCTGTGCCAACCGGAAGTGCCTTTAATTGGGTCACACTGTCCATCACCAAAATGGCATTCTGAAATCGACACAAAAAATGGCATCACCATAGTCTCCAGACTGTGCCGAGTTCAACGAGACGCCCCGCTTGACCGTAGCTCGCTCTGAGTGCAGCGACCTTGAAAAAAAGAAGGCCCAAAATGAAGCCTGGCCCTCAATGTCATTTGCTTTTGGGTGACAGTGAGAGAACCGTTAGGGTGAGAAGCACAATTCGACCTCAGGTACGTTCCTAAGGTCCTCCCGATCCGTGCAAGCCTAACCGTGTCCGTGTGGCATTAACCCTTAACAGTTAAAAGAAGGTGTTTACTTCAAACAGTTTGCATTGACTTCTCCCCATAGGAATAAATTGCCTGCACCTCTAAATTCAACCTGAAGCCTATGTGGGTTATGAATGCCTTATGAACCTGTCTTCTATGGCAGTCCATCAGACCACTATGAGGTCTACCTGTGTCAATTCTAAGCTTCCTGAAGCAACCGGAAGTGGTTAAAATCACCCTAAAAGGGTTTTGAAACACATAACCTGTCATTATGAAAATCACTGTATTCCAACCTGTGTAGATCAGGCAATTCTTAACTTAAAGACTTAAAACTCAGGATTCTGTAAGTGGCTATCTCAATCAAGACATGTGTTTACTTATAGCTTCCTGTGCCAACCGGAAGTGCCTTTAATTGGGTCACACTGTCTGTTTTGAAGGGTTAAAAAAGTCACATCTTTCCTAAACTTCATATGTGTGACTAGGTAACCCTCATGAACTGTAAATCAGTCATTTCTCCCAACAGATGTCAAAGAAAAGTTCTCACACACACACAGCAAGGATGGAGTGATAAAGTGCGGTGCTTAAAGACACAGAGAGCAGGCAATGGCATTACCATAATCCATAGGCCGTGCCGAGTTCAACGAGATATCCCGCTTGACTGTAGCTCGCTCGGTCTAAGCGCAGCGACCATTAGAAAAGTAGGCCCAAAATGAAGCCTGCACCACAACGTCATTTGCTTTTGGGTGACAGCGGCGGAACCGTTAGGTTTAGACGGACAATTCAACCACAGGAATGTTCCTACGGTCCTCCCGATCTATGCAAGCCTAACCTTGTCCGTGTGGCATTAACCCTTAACAGTAAAACAGGGTTTTTTGATCTCACAGATTACAATGACATCTCTCCCCATAGGAATACATTGCCTGCTCCCCTAAATTCAACCTGGAGCCTATGTGGGTTAATAATTCCTTATGAACCTGTCTTCAATGCCAATCCATCAGGCCACTATGAGGTCTACCTGTGTCGATTCTAAGCTTCCTGGAGCAACTGGAAGTGGTTAAATTCACCCAAAAGGTATTTTGATGTACATAACCTGCAAATGTGAAAATGACTGCATTCAAACCTGTGTAGATCAGGCAATTCTTAACTTAAAGACTTAACACTCAGGATTCTGTAAGTGGCTATCTCAATCAAGACATGTGTTTACTTATAGCTTCCTGTGCCAACCGGAAGTGCCATTAATTGGGTCACACTGTCTGTTTTGAAGGGTTAAAAAAGGCACATCTCTCCAAAACTTCATATGTGTGACTAGGTAACCCTCCTGAACTGTAAATCAGTCATTTCTCCCAACAGATCTCAAAGAAAAGCTCCCTCACACACACACAGGAAGGATGGAGTGACAAAGTGCGGTGCTTAAAGACACAGAGAGCAGGCAATGGCATTACCATAATCCCTAGGCCGTGCCGAGTTCAACGAGATATCCCGCTTGACTGTAGCTCGCTCGGTCTAAGCGCAGCGACCATTAGAATAGTAGGCCCAAAATGAAGCCTGCCCCACAACGTCATTTGCTTTTGGGTGACAGTGAGAGAACCGTTAGGGTGAGAAGCACAATTTGACCTCAGGTACGTTCCTAAGGTCCTCCCGATCCGTGCAAGCCTAACCTTGACCGTGTGGCATTAACCCTTAATAGTTAAAAGAACGTGTTTACATCAAACAGTTTGCATTGACTTCTCTCCCCATAGGAATACATTGCCTGCACCCCTAAATTCAACCTGAAGACTATATGGGTTATGAATGCCGTATTAACCTGTCTTTGGTACCAGTCCATCAGGCCACTATGGGGTCTACCTGTGTTGATTCTAAGCCTCCTGGACCAAACGGAAGTGGTTAAAATCACCCTAAAAGTGTATACCCATACCCTGCCTGCAGTTTGATAGACATAGTGCATTCAACCCAGTGTAAATAAGTCAGTTCTTAACGTAAAGACTTAAAACTCAGGATTCTGTAAAAGCATACCCCAATGAGGATGTGTGTTGACTTATAGCTTCCTGTGCCAACCGAAAGTGCCATAATTGGTGTCTCAAGGGCTGTTTCGAAGGGTTAAAAAAGTCAGATCTGTCCAAAACTTCATATATGTGATTAGGCAACCCCCATGAACTGTAAATCAGTCATTTTTCCCATAAAATTTCAAAGGAAAACTAAATCACACACACAGCTTGGAAGGAGGGACCCATTGGGGTGCGTAGAGACATACACTGCCTGCATTAGTTAACCTTGTTGGAACTTTTAAAGAACCGTCAGACCTAGAGTTCCCAAACTTTAGAAACCTGTTCTAGACCTCAGGTCGATAGTGCGTGGTGAGTTAGGTGGCTCTAGAAGGTTCTCGGACCGAGAAACAGCCTCGTACATTTGCAATGACTTCAATTCATTTTTGCATCACGAAAATGACGACATTTAGAAATGTCCCAGAGTCGCAAGACTAGGTGCATTATGACCGTCTCGGCCCATATAGACAGACCCCAACGTTTCTGTCCGATAGCTCATTCAAGGACCCCATAGCAAGTCATGGAAAAAAGTGGATTTTCAGCACCAATTAGGGTTTTGGTCGGGCACCAAATGACCTATCAGCCGGAATTTGGGATTCGGGGTCGCCTCATCTAGGCCTACACATGACATCTGAACTGGACCTGCAGCTAGAACGTAACTACGTGTTTTACGTTTTTATTATGGTTTGAACCGAATGCGTTGTGAATTTTGGGCCAGCTCTGTAGTATGTGATAGTTGGCTACTAAACAAGTTGGAAAAAGTGGGTTTGGTGTCAGTTTGTATCAGTTTGGTGTCAGAATGATATCTAATTGACTGATGGACGGTGACTTGCTGGTGACTCTTGTCCATTTGCAATATGTTTAAACAGTGAGGTACCATCACCAAAGTGACATTCTGAAATCAACCCTAACGAGCGATTGAGATGAACCAGAATCACTGCCCAGCCATCCCGAGTTCATCGGGCCAGTCAATTTCGCATTCCTGCAGGATTTTTATAGCATGACAAATTTGTGATGGTAAATGCCCATTGAACCATATTGCAAATGCACAGTGACTTTGCAAAAGTGAGAAAACATAAACAAATGGAAATAATGAAATCAACACAATGAGCGATGGAGAAGACCCACTATCAATGCCCGGCCATCCTGTGTTCATCAGGTAAGTCAATTTTGCAATTCTGCAGGATTTTTGAGCATGACAAATTCGTGATGGTAAATGCCCATTGAAACATATGCACGTGCATTTGCAATATGATTCTATAGTGAAAAAAACATCACCAAATGGACATGATGAAATCAACACAACGAGTGATGGAAAGGAACAACTATCACTGCCCGGCCACCCGAGTTCATCAGGCCAGTCAATTTTGCATTTCTGCAGGATTTTTGAGCATGTCAAATTTCTTATGGCATTTGGCCCCCAAAAAAGTGACTTTTGACTTTGACTTTTGACTTCCTATGAAATCATATTGCAATTGGACAAACCATATTCCTTATACACAAGTTAATTTTTTTTAATGATAATAACATTTTACAAAAGCATATTCATACAGTTCTTACACATGATTAATTGACATAAATTCGAGCACTTTTTTACGAGGGTGATACGTTTTTTTTTTTTTAACTTCACATTTTCGACTTTTGACTTCCTATGAAATCATATTGCAAATGGACAAAACATTTGCCTTATGCACAAGTAAAAAAATAAATAAATGATGATAATAAAATACAACTAAAGTATGTTGATACAGTTCTTGTACGTGTGTAATTGACTGAAAATTCCAAAGAATTTCGAAAAACGGTCCAGAAAGCACTTTTTTAAGGGTGTGTGAAGTTTTTTATAAAATGTTGCTATTTTTGACTTTTGACTTTTGACTTCCTATGAAATCATATTCCAAATGGAGAAAACATATGCCTTATGCACAAGTAAAAAAATAAATAAAATAAATAAAATTATGATAATAAAATATGACTAAAGTATGTTGATACAGTTCTTATACATGTGTAATTGACACAAAAATCGAAAGAATTTTGAAAAACGGTCCAGAAAGCACTTTTTTAGGGGTGTGTGAAGTTTTTTATACAATTTTGCATTTTTGCATTTTTTGACTTTTGACTTCCTATGAAATCATATTGCAAGTAATTAAAAAAAAAAAAATGCAAAAATTATGATAATAAAATTGGACAAAAGTATATTCATACAGTTCTTACACATGTGTAATTGACAAAAAAATCGAAAGAATTTCGAAAAACGGTCCAGAAAGCACTTTTTTAAGGGGTGATAAGTTTTTGAAAAAAAATTCACTTTTTCAAAATTTTGCTTCTGGATGTTGACTTGGGTTGCATTTGCAATTTGAAAAACCACGGTGGAGCGCGCTCGCCACTTGTTGGATTTTCAAAGTGTTACAACTGGCATTTGCCATATGGCATTTGCAATCAACTTTACACGAATCAACGCCACATTGGGTGGTAATTGGACACCGTGTATATGGTTTGTCCAATGCCAATGACTTCCCATTCATTTTTGTCCATTTCAAGCTCTTATCTCGTCCTTGGTACAAAATGGTACCAAGACATTACCCCCACCCAATGATATATATCAATTGTCATTTTAGATACCCGCCATCCCAAATAAAACCAATTCTGGACAAGCGCACGGAGAGGAAAGTGAGCCTCTAGGTCAAGATAGGGGCAATGAGAGAGGGAACATAGAATGGTTCCAGACACTGCCATCCTCCTCTCCCCGATGTGAAAAGTAGGGAGTGACTGGCACACAGACATTGTAGAGCCAAGAGATAATTGGTTCCCCATCAATCATCCCTTCACATGTTTAAAATATACTGTTACACATGATGACATGCTTGACCTCTCCCCTCTCTGCGGCCCAAGTAACTTAGTCCTGACAGAGAACAGATGACTGCAAATGGCCACCACTATAGTACAACAAGATACATTCTGATGAGAAGTAACTCATAAGCATATCATGAAAATAAAACATCTTATCTATGTTATCTATGTTATCCAACTAATTCTGATTATTCTCCAACATTGTCCCTTCTATAGAATCAGAATATTAATTACATACTCAATATTTAAAAGAAAATAAAAAATCAAATCTCCTCAATGACGAATACCTTAGCTTATATGTAAGCTTTCTCCCCTTTGAAACTAAGTTTACAACCTTTATTCTACAAGACAAACTTGCACATGATTAAAGGTGTACCCTGGGAATCTGGGTTGCTTTCCAATGGTCATTTAAATCTTTAAGAATATAACTTATAAATGTATCATGAGCTTAGTACAACTGACTAATAATAATATTTTTCCAATATTAATGAATGGTTGAAAGATGAAAAATATGCCATATATATCATATCTCTTATGTTATAAATAATGATATGCAGAGACAATATCAATAGCGGGTCGATGTGAAATACAACATAATGTGAAATAATGTTTTTTTTTTCTCAGTAATATGCATTTAGGAGGGTGATCTTCACATCCTAAACTTGAGAATGGCGATGCTGGGCTAACAAATAATTCTGAGATAAAGCAACGAGAGGCCCGTACACAGAATACTGCCTCTTTAATGTTGTTCCATATACTCCACATAACGCCCATGTACTTGGATCACTAAATCCAACCCCCTCGAACCACAAGAGATTAATCAACTATATTTTTGTTTCTCATTAAATTTGAGTTATTAGATGGTGTGTGTGTGTGTGTGTGTGTGTGTGTGTGTGTGTGCGTGCGTGCGTGTGTGGTCCCTCAGTGGAACATTGTGATAGATCAATAAGAGACAGTGTGTGACCATCAATGGCATCGAATTACCTAGGGCCCTGAACAACCGACAACCACACACACACACACACACACACACACACACAAATCCCATGGGAATCTGGACTGACGCTAAGCGAAAAGACCAATACAGATATCCATATTATATATCCATATTAGTTTTTTTTTTTTTTAAATATATTGTTTTCTGAAAACTTCTGAGAAAAACAAAAGAAATTCATTAACACACAACCTGGACTATGGGGGATAATCTTGTGTGTGTGTGTGTGTGTGGTGTGTGTGTGTGTGGGGGGGGCTGCTATGGGGGATCATTGTCAATGATTATATATTCATATTTCACCTCATTTAATTTAATCTAATTTAAGGACAATATAGCAGCATTCCCCTGCCCTCTACATCATTAATATGCTACAGCATATAATGTATTTTACTTTGAAATGTTGATTAGGACTGGGAGATTAGACCTTTTGTTTGGTTTATTTTGGCCTCAATGAGTCAGTGAAGTAATTTTTCTCCACATACCAGATATTCCATTTTTTTTTTGCTGTTTAAATCATACATGCATAGATTCGAAAACTTCCTGTTGCTGCAACTAAATAAATACATTTCCCAGAGTACACCTGTCTTTGACAGTCAGGAAGAAATAATGAACTGTCCACACATACAAACAGGCCCACCATACTGTGTAAATATAGACGTTATTTTAGCACACAGTACAATGACTATATACAGGGATACCAGGTAATAACATGGCTATATACAGGAAGTACCATGTAATAACATGGCTATATACAGGAAGTACCAGGTAATAACATGGCTATATACAGGAAGTACCAGGTAATAACATGGCTATATACAAGGAGTACCAGGTAATAACATGTCTATATACAAGGAGTACCAGGTAATAACATGGCTATATACAGGAAGTACCAGGTAATAACATGGCTATATACAGGAAGTACCAGGTAATAACATGGCTATATACAGGAAGTACCAGGTAATAACATGGCTATATACAGGGATACCAGGTAATAACATGGCTATATACAGGAAGTACCATGTAATAACATGGCTATATACAGGAAGTACCAGGTAATAACATGGCTATATACAGGAAGTACCAGGTAATAACATGGCTATATACAAGGAGTACCAGGTAATAACATGTCTATATACAAGGAGTACCAGGATATAACATGGCTATATACAGGGAGTACCAGGCTATAACATAACATTATACCCTGATGAAGACAGCTTGTCTGGCAAAACAATGGACGTAAATGTTTTTGTATCTGAGCTCCTAGAGGGTGCGGCTCTCCTTTATTTTTTTAAGTGTTCCTCTCCGTTAGCCAGCACCTCGCCTAAATAGTGGTTGGGTAGAGTCCAGTGGGTAGAGTCCAGTAGGTGGGTAGAGTCCAGTGGGTGGGTAGTCCAGTGGGTAGAGTCCAGTGCGTGGGTAGAGTTCAGTGAGTGGGTAGAGTCACTGCAAGATAGTTAGTGAAAAAATGGGACAATGCAGGTAGTCTGGGTAGCCATTTGATTAGCTATTTAGCAGCCTTGTTTAGAAGTCTTTTTGCTTGGATGTAGAAGCTATTCAGGGTCCTGTTGGTTCCAGACTTGGTGCATTGGTATCGCTTGCCATGTGGTAGCAGAGAAAACAGTCTGTGGCCTGGGTGGCTGGAGTCTTTGACAATATTTTGGGACTTCCTCTGACACCGCCTGGTATAGAGGTCCTGGATGGCAGGGAGCTCGGCCCCAGTGTTGTACTGGGCCATGTGCGCTACCCTGTGTAGTGCCTTGTGTTCGGATGCCGAGCAGTTGCCATACCAAGCGATGATGCAGCCAGTCAAGATGCTCTCGGTGGTGCAGCTGTAGAACCTTTTGAGGCACTGCGTGATAAATTCACTTTTCAGCAGGACAATAACCTACGACAAAAGGTCAAATGAACACTGGAATTTGCTTACCAAGATGAGCATTGAATGTTCTTGACTGGCCCGAATTTCAGTTTTGACTTAAATCGGCTTGAAAATCTATGGCAATAATTGAAAATGGCTTTCTAGCTATGATCAACAACCAACTTGACAGGTGTTTCAAACACGTATTGTCTCAGGGGGGTGAATACTTCTTTAATCAAGATATATTTGTTTTTTAATATTTCATTAATGTTTGAAATTTTCTTCCACTATTTCATTACAGCGTTTTTTGTGTAGAACGTTGACCGAAATGACCATTTAATCTATTTTAATCCACTTTGTAACACAACAAAATGTGGAACAGGTAAATGGGTGTAAATACATTCTGTACCAATTATGTTAAGAATTTTTAAATTTTATTTGTATTATTTTATAAACAAAAACAAAAACAAAAATGTAGAAACAACAAAATCATTCAAGCATCAACTACATCACACCTGCCCAGATCCACTGGCACACGCCTGCATCTCTTTCTGCCCCATGTGAGGGATTCCTTCCGGGTTTGGTGTAACAGGAGATAAACGGTACCACCCTCATCAGCTACTGTAGGTCTCTGCCTGCTAACTCAGAGAATATGGGATGCCTTGTGGGGACCTACAATCTCCAAGTGTCTCCACAAGGATAGTAAAACAAGGAAAATGGTCTCTCATTTCCCATGTCCCCATGAGGACAAAGTATGTTTTAAATTTAGGGGTTGTAGGTTTAGGATTAGGGTTAAAATTAGGGCTAGAATTAGGGTTAGGATAAGAGGTTAGGTTTAGGGTTAGGGTTAGGGTAAGAGGTTAGGTTTAAGGTTAGGAGTTAGGTTTACGGTTTGGGTTAGGGTTACAGGTTAAGGTTAAGGTTAAGGTTAAGGTTAAGGTTAAGGTCAGGTTATGGTAAGGGTTAGGTTTAGGTTTAATTAACATAATTTAAAAAAATCCCCATATAAATCAATCAGTTTAAGTTAGAGATATTGTTTTATTTGCATTGGATTTGTTTCAAACCCCCACATCCGCAGTGTCACACTTATGTAACACTACTGCATGTGCCGTGAAAGGTGACAGAGCTAGAGAGGTGTTTGTCAGACCATGAGACATCCTGAAAATCTGTCTTCTCTCAAAATGGTCTGTAGAGTCCGAACGGTTCCGGACCATAAACTATTATAATTCCTCTATGGAAAGATGAAGTCCCCGAGTACCAGTTGAAAAAATGAATGGAGACTGTTTAGTGCCAAAAAATAAAGTGTCCTTTCTTATATCTCTCAGATATAGGACAGACACTTCAGAACAATCTTAGTTTAGATTTTTCTTTTTTTTTTTGGGTCTGTTGTTCCATGTAGTGAATCATTTACTCAATGTGTTTGTATGGGCTAATAGCAATAAGGTCAAACACATATTTTCATCAAATAATTTTTGTATACACAATACCAGTCAAAGTTTGGACACACTATTTTTTTTACGATTTTCAACATTGCAGAATAATGGTGAAGACATAAAAACTATTAAATAACAGATGTGGAATCATGTATTAACCAAAAAAGTGTTAAACAAATCAAGATATATTTTAGATTCTTCAAAGTAGTCACCCTTTGCCTTGATGACAGCTTTGCACAGTCTTGGCATTCTCTCAACCAGCTTCACCTGGAATTATTTTCCAACAGTCTTGAAGGAGTTCCCACATATGCTGAGCACTTGTTAGCTGCTTTTCCTTCACCCTGTGGTCCAACTCATCCCAAACCATCTGAATTGGGCTGAGGTCGAGAAATTGTGGAGGCCAAGTCATCTGATGCAGCACTCCATCACTCTCCTTCTTGGTAAAATAGCCCTTACACAGCCTGGAGGTGTGTTGGGTCATTGTCCTGTTGAAAAACGAATGATAGTCCCACAAAGCACAAACCAGATGGGATGGAGCATCGCTGCAGAATGCTGTGGTAGCCATGCTGGTTGTGTGCCTTGAATTTTAAATAAGTCACAGACAGTGTCACCAGCAAAGCCCCCCACACCATCACAACTCCTCCTCCATGCTTCACGGTGGGAACCACACAAGCGGATATCATCCGTTCACCTACTCTGCGTCTCACAAAGACACGGCGGTTGGAATCAAAAATCTCACATTTGGACTCATCAAACCAAAGGGCAATGTCAAGTATATCCTTATTATTGGTGTCCTTTAGTAGTGGTTACTTTGCAGCAATTTGTTCATGGAGGCCTGATTCACACAGTCTCCTTTGATCAGTTATGTTGAGATGTGTCTGTTCCTTGAAGTCTGTGAAGCATTCATTTGGGTTGCAATTTCTGAGGCTGGTAACTGTAATGAACTTATCCTCTGCAGCAGAGGTAACTCTGGGTCTTCCTTTCCTGTGGCAGTCCTCACGAGAGCCAGTTTCATCATAGCGCTTGATGGTTTTTGCGACTGCACTTGAAGAAACTTTCAAAGTTCTTGAAATGTTCCGGATTGACTGACCTTCATGTCTTAAAGTAATGATGGACTGTCATTTCTCTTTTCTTATTTGAGCTCTTCTTGCCATAAGATAGACTTGGTCTTTTACCAAAGAGGGCTATCTTCTGCATACCACCCCTACCTTGTCAGAACACAACTGATTGGCTCAAATGCATTAAGAAGGAAAGAAATTCCACAGTTAACTTTTACAGTTTTTTTCGATTGCTAAACGACAGTGGGCACAACTGGAGTCACATGTGCAAAACTCTAACTACAGTCTGCACTACCAACAGTCACCTGAGCTAAACAGTTCACATCACCTGCAAAACTCATTCCAAGCAACACAACTCTTAACACATGGCTCAAAACACGCTCAGTGCAGCCAAACACTATGCACAACCCTCACTGAGATAACACACACTGTCACTCAGAACACACTGAGAGTAAAAACACTAGCTTCAAACATCAATACAGAAAATACAAACTTTTCATCTTTACAGTTTGAACAATTTCAGTGACTTCATACAAAGTAATATTTTCTTCAAAGAAAAGAGTGACATTCTTTCACATGATTTATTAAAATTTTTAGAACATAACAATTCTTTAAGGTAAATGAAAATTAGCAGTTTGCTGCAATAGTCTGTAGTAATTTACGGAATTACAGTAATGAGAAAAAAAGGGTAGAAACTAAAAGTACATACTGTAATTCGAACAAATAATTGAGGGGCTAATCCTGCCTCTCTCTAGCATTAGGCCACAGGTTTTCTTCAACATCACATCTAATGTTTTCTCTTGCCATGCACCGGGGGAAGAACCTTCTGGAGTGCCTTATCCATCCCTGGCAGTCCTCTGGACTCGTGTCCTCACATCCGGCACGCATGGCTTCCAAAAGAGACATTTGGTCATGTGGGTGGTGACCAAACACTTTCCACCTCCAGGCAGAGAAAACTCCTCTATTGGGTTGAGGAAGGGTGAATATGCAGGCAGGTACAAAACCATAAATCTGTGATGTGCTGCAAACCAATCTGTGACAGCTGCAGAGTGGTGAAAAGCAACGTTATCGCAAACTATGACAAAAACTTGGGGGTTTCTTACTGGCTCCCCCTGTTCTGCTGGCACTAGCTGAGCATAGAGCTGTTCTAGGAAAGCTATAAGCCTTTCTGTGTTGTATGGGCCAATGAGTGGTGTGTTGAGAAGCAAACCATCATTGGCCATTGCAGCACACATGGTGATATTTCCCCCCCTTTGGCCTGGAACCTCCACAGTGGCCCTTTGACCTATAACATTCCTTCCTCTGCGCCGTGTTTTGGCAAGGTTAAATCCAGCTTCATCGATAAATACAAATGAATGTGGTCTTTCCAGTGCTTCCACCTCCATTACTCTCTGAAAAACAGTAAGTGCACAGTTTTACTGTAGAAATGCTAGTGTTTTTTTACTGTAAATATTTTGTATAGCTGTGTACGTAACCTCAGACGTCTTACCTGGACATATTGGTATCTCTTTTACCCGTTCACTGTTTCTCTCGAACGGTACAGTGTATAACTGTTTCATTGTAACTTGGTGTTTCTTTAGGACTCGAGCAATAGTTGTTGTGCTGACAGAATTAACATTTTCAAATATATCATTATCAGCCAGCACTCTATCTTGATTCTCCCGCAGTTTTATTGCATTGTTGACAACAACCATGTCAACAAAAGCATTTTCCTGCGCATCTGAAAATATTTTTCCTCTTCCCCCTGTTGGGGGCAGCCTTTGGGTCCTGTTGTAAAAATATATTTTACAGTCAAACTTACTGTAATATATATCTGTGTAAATATTCTATAATTGCAATACAAAATAGATTCCTGTAATGTTTTCATTTACTGTAAGGATGTAACTCTCACCTGTTTGCATGATGGAAAATTCGCATTACAGATGCCACTGTGGATCTTTGCAGATTGGGTTGCACCCTCAACCCTGCCTCTCTCAATGAGAGACCATGGTTCACGACATGGTCTATAAGTGTAGCCCTTATTTCATCTGAAATAACAGCTCTTTGTCTTCTTTGTCTTCCGCCACGCATCCGCCCTCTCCCTGCCACCCTTCTCCCTCCACGAACCCATCTTCCTTGTTCCATTTCCAAAATGAGTCTTTCTGAGCTCTACCTATATATACTTTAATATGTGTGTGTGTTCACTAACAAGTCTAAAACAAGACACCTGCTTAGCCTTTCAGCTGAAATTGCAATCGGCAGTGTTTGAAAGGCACAAGGCTGAAATCTATTCTGTTTTGAATGTGTGGTTCACAGTTTTGACAGCAGTGTGTTAGCATTTGAACAAAGTGCTGTAAATCCACAGTGTTGTGCAGGTTGTGGTTAAAGTCATGGGATAAGTGTGTAGAGTTTTGAAAACTGTGTTCAAGCAATGAAAAACAAACTAGAGTTTGGTCCACATGAACTGCTGCTGTGCAGACTGTAGTTAGAGTTTTGCACATGTGACTCCAGTTGTGTCCACTGTCGTTTAGCAATCGAAAAAAACTGTAACAAGGCACACCTGTTAATTAAAATGCATTCCAGGTGACTACCATCATGAAGATGGTTGAGAGAATACCAAGAGTGTGCAAAGCTGTCATCAAGGTAAAGGGTGGCTACTTTGAAGAATCTAAAATATATTTTGATTTGTTGGACCGGACCCCCCCATCATCGTTGAAATGCACATGAAAGTCCTTGGAAGAAAAAAAGAAGAAAAAAGGATAGGATCCTTAGTGTAATTTAGAATTTGTCCACAAGATGGCAGCAGTGTGTGTGCAACATTTCAGACTGATCTAGTGAAGAATTACCTCACAACACAATATTTTGCATCATATCTGCCAGGACTTTGCACAAATGTGCCAATCTGGTCAATGTCTACATTTTCAAGTACATAACTTTAGAGAACATACAAAAATGCTTTGGTAATATTTGTTTTTTTAGTTTACACACTCCCAGGAATGTCATACATGATGGATCATTAGCTTCCCTACAGAAAATACACTAACCTTCACACATCTTGTTGTTGTGCTCTATCCTCAAACAATAGCATGGTATCTTTTTTTTCTGCAATAGCTACTGTAAAGTGGACACTGCAGTTAGACTGTTTAAGCATTGATTCTGATTGGTTAAGGTAAAGGTTTGTGATAGGCTTAAAACAAAACAAAAAATAAAAAAACAACTTTCTATTGCTTGATTTGAGTTTTCAACCTTTGACCTTTGGAATCTAAGGCAGATGCTTCCATAACGTTTTCCCATCTTCGTCCACAACGCAAAACAGAAACCTACTTGGAGTTCATGGTTCAGTTAGTAGAACATAGTCCTCTGTAGTTCAGTTAGTAGAACATGGTCCTCTGTAGTTCAGTCAGTAGAACATGGTTCTCTGTAGTTCAGTTAGTAGAACATGGTCCTCTGTAGTTCAGTCAGTAGAACATGGTCCTCTGTAGTTCAGTTAGTAGAACATGGTCCTCTGTAGTTCAGTTAGTAGAACATGGTCCTCTGTAGTTCAGTTAGTAGAACATGGTCCTCTGTAGTTCAGTTAGTAGAACATGGTCCTCTGTAGTTCAATTAGTAGAACATGGTCCTCTGTAGTTCAGTTAGTAGAACATGGTTCTCTGTAGTTAGTGGAACATAGTCCTCTGTAGTTCAATAGGTAGAACATGGTCCTCTGTAGTTCAGTTAGTAGAACATGGTCCTCTGTAGTTCAGTTAGTAGAACATGGTCCTCTGTAGTTCAGTTAGTAGAACATGGTCCTCTGTAGTTCAGTTAGTAGAACATGGTCCTCTGTAGTTCAGTTAGTAGAACATGGTCCTCTGTAGTTCAATAGGTAGAACATGGTCCTCTGTAGTTCAGTTAGTAGAACATGGTCCTCTGTAGTTCAGTTAGTAGAACATGGTCCTCTGTAGTTCAGTTAGTAGAACATGGTCCTCTGTAGTTCAGTTAGTAGAACATGGTCCTCTGTAGTTCAGTTAGTAGAACATGTTCCTCCGTAGTTCAATAGGTAGAACATGGACCTCTGTAGTTCAATAGGTAGAACATGGTCCTCTGTAGTTCAGTTAGTAGAACATGGTCCTCTGTAGTTCAGTTAGTAGAACATGGTCCTCTGTAGTTCTCCTCTGTAGTTCAGTAGAACATGGTCCTCTGTAGTTCAGTTAGTAGAACATGGTCCTCTGTAGTTCAGTTAGTAGAACATGGTCCTCTGTAGTTCAGTTAGTAGAACATGGTCCTCTGTAGTTCAGTTAGTAGAACATGGTCCTCTGTAGTTCAGTTAGTAGAACATGGTCCTCCGTAGTTCAATAGGTAGAACATGGTCCTCCGTAGTTCAATAGGTAGAACATGCTTGGATAAATTACATTTTATTACATTATTAGAGAAGTGAGACATAGAGGGATTGGCTGAGAAACTAAACATAATCAACCCTGGAATTTAAATACAGTTTTACTCCCTGATAATTATTATTATTATAATTCTTATTATTATAATTATAAATATTATTATTTTTACTTTTTGACCTTATTATTGTGTGTGTGCGCCGCATCATGCAGCCGTTAGGGCCGTCCAAATGTGTCTCACCATGAGAACCTCTCAAATTACACCCCAACAAGCCTAGTGGTTAGAGTGTTGGACTAGTAACCGGAAGGTTGCAAGTTCAAACCCCCAAGCTGACAAGGTACAAATCTGTCATTCTGCCCCTGAACAGGCAGTTAACCCACTGTTCCTAGGCCGTCACTGAAAATAAGAATTTATTTTTAACTGACTTGCCGAGTTAAATAAAGGTAAAATAAAAAAAGACACTGTACCATCTTTATACAATGAGCCAGACCAGGCAGTAGCAGCCAAACCTAGCTTTTCAGTAACACTTAAAAATAAGTTTCACCCCGTGAGGTGAAGTCAGTTTTTCGACCTTTTCGTGCCTCTTGTGCCAAAAGCTGTATGTTCCAATCCAGCCTGAGCTCGTTGGGAGATGACGTTGGAAACGAGCCATTAGGGGGCAACACTTCAACCTTCAAGTAGCTTTCAGCTTTGCCCGTTTAGCATCTGCCTCTTGTGCCAAAAGCTGTATGTTCCAATCCAGCCTTAGAAAGTTGTTTTTTAAACCTCAACCATTCTGAGTTAATGCCAAACCTCAAGATTTCACAGTTAGTTGTTAAACTTAGCCTCAAACACCTTGAAATTTGGAACAACTTTTGAAATCTTATGTTTGTGAAACATGGATGAACTAATTCTAATTTTAATTCTAACTAGTCTAATTCTGACATGAGACTGTAAGAGCCAGTTGATATAGTAGGAACACAGACACACGCGCACGCACGCACACACACACACACACACACACTCACACACACTCACACACACTCACACACACACACACACACACACACACACACACACACACACACACACACACACACACACACACACACACACACACACACACACACACACACACACACACACACCACCTTCAACTCCCATTGGACTGGTCTGTAATTTCAGCCAAGCCTGTGTAACATGGTAATTAAACACACACAGTAATTTACCCAGATGGGATGAGATCTACACATTAATCCTTACGGGTCGCTGGTCACCCTTTTCTTGCTGCGCTTTAGAGTAGAGGGCCATGAACAGATTACCGCAGCCCTTATGCAGCTTTATCTCCGAGACGCACGCGGAGAGCGGAGGTGGAAAGGTTGGCTTTAAATCACAGAGTCAATCATCTCGTCCATATGGGACAGCAGTGATTGGGATATCATTAAGACGGGTGTCGTTGAGAGTGAAGGGGTTGCATGAAAGAGAATACAGAGAACTCCCTTGTCCCACCAGAACTGGTCCCTAAAGGCTTTGCTTATAGTTATACATACCTGACTGGGTTGGACCTGATTAAGGGCTGCCTTGGCGGTGTATGGAGGTGGGCTGTTGGGGTGTTGGTGCGTGTGTGTGTGTGCGTGTGCATGCGTGCGTGCGCGTGTGTGTGTGTGCGTGTGTGCGTGTGTGCGCGTGCGCGTGTGCGCGTGTGTGTGCGTGTGTGTGGGTGTGTGTGTGCGCGTGCGCGTGTGTGCGTGTGTGTGTGTGTGTGTGCGTGTGTGTGCGTGTGTGTGTGTGTGTGTGCGTGTGCGTGTGTGTGCGCGCGTGCATGTGAGTGTGTGTGTGTGTGTGACTGTGTGTGTGTGTGTGCGTGCGTGCGTGTGTGTGTGTGAGTTAGTGTAGAGGTTAACACCTGTCCTCAGAGTCACCCCTGGGATCCACTGAATGATGCCACTTCCAAATCCACACCATGTTGACTTTGTACCTCAGTTAACTGGAGTAACCAACACCTACTACTGTAAAGTAAACTGCTGTGGTTGTACTTGTAGTTATTCAGGTCACTCCGCTGTGAGGCTGGCTGTTCCCATTTAATTGGTGACATCAAAGTGATACACTAAAATACAAACGGAACCACTAACACCTAACGTTACTATGGTGACTTAGAACCACTAACACCTAACGTTACTATTGTGACTTAGAACCACTAACACCTAACGTTACTATGGTGACTTAGAACCACTAACACCTAACGTTACTATGGTGACTTAGAACCACTAACACCTAACGTTACTATGGTGACTTAGAACCACTAACACCGAATGTAACTATAGGGACTTAGAACCACCAACACCTAACGTTACTATAGTGACTTAGAATCACTAACACCTAACGTAACTATAGGGACTTAGAACCACTAACACCTATTGTTACTATGGTGACTTAGAACCACTAACACTGAATGTAACTATAGGGACTTAGAACCACCAGCACCTAACGTTACTATGGTGACTTAGAACCACTAACACCTAACGTTACTATAGGGACTTAGAACCACCAGCACCTAACGTTACTATGGTGACTTAGAACCACTAACACCTAACGTTACTATAGGGACTTAGAACCACCAACACCTAACGTTACTATGGTGACTTAGAACCACTAACACCTAACGTTACTATGGTGACTTAGAACCACTAACACCTAACGTTACTATAGGGACTTAGAACCACTAACACCTAACGTTACTATAGGGACTTAGAACCACCAACACCTAACGTTACTATGGTGACTTAGAACCACTAACACCTAACGTTACTATGGTGACTTAGAACCACTAACACCTAACGTTACTATGGTGACTTAGAACCACTAACACCTAACGTTACTATGGTGACTTAGAACCACTAACACCTAACGTTACTATAGGGACTTAGAACCACCAACACCTAACGTTACTATGGTGACTTAGAACCACTAACACCTAACGTTACTATGGTGACTTAGGAACATTCACATTGTAAGTCTACAGATCTTGACACTGAATACAGACTTGTTTAAATTACATGAACGTCTGAGGCCTTTTTGACCCAATATGCTGAGACATAAAGATTGGTTCTGCCTGACTCAATTAAATTCATTCATCCCAATTAAAACATCTGTGTCTTTGTCCTTACAAGAGGGGTTATATAACTGAACTGTCATTACCTCCTCAGCATCTGCTTATCAAGAAAATGCATTATATATACAATATATCCATGTATGTGGATACCCCTTCAGATTAGTGGATTCGGGCTATTTCAGTGTTGTTATTTGGGCCGTGAATTGGCAAGGACCACACGATAAAATATTATCATGATACATGATATATACAAAAGTATGTGGACACCCCTTCAGATTAGTGGATTCGGGCTATTTCAGCCACACCCGTTGCTGACAGGTGTATAAAATCAGGCACACAGACATTTCATCTCCATAGATAAACATCGGCAGTAGAATGGCCCGTAATGAAGAGCTCAGTGACTTTCAACGTGGCACCGTCCTAGGATGCCACCTTTCCAACAAGTCAGTTCGTTAAATTTCTGCCCTGTTGGATCTACCCCAGTCAACTGTAAGTGCTGTTATTGTGAAGTGGAAAGTCTAGGAGGAATCAACGGCACAGCTGTGAAGTGGTAGGCGACACAAACTTACAGAATGGGACAGCCCAGTGCTGAAGCTAGAATTGTGTAAAAATCGTCTGACCTCGGTTGTAACAATCACTCGCGTGTTCCAAAATGCTTCTGGACCCAACGTTAGCACTATAACTGTTCAGCAGGAGCTTCATGAAATGGGTTTCCATGGCCGAGCAGCCGCACACAAGCCTACGATCACCATATGCAATGCCAAGTGTTGGCTGCTGTGGTGTAAAGCTCGCCGCCATTAGACTCTGGAGCAGTGGAAACGCATTCACTGGAGTGATGAATCACACTTCACCATCTGACACTCCGACAGACGAATCTGGGTTTGGCGGATGCCAGGAGAACACTACTTGCCCGAACACATAGTGCCAACTGTAAAGTTTGGTGGAGGAGGAGTAATGGTCTGGGGCTGTTTTTCATGGTATGGGCCCCTTAGTTCTAGTGAAGGGAAATCTTAACGCTACAATATACAATGACATTCTGGATGATTTTCTGCTTCAAACTTTGTGGCAGCAGTTTGGGGAAGGCCCTTTCCTGTTTTAGCATGACAATGCCCCCGTGGACAAAGCAAGGTCCATACAGAAATGGTTTGTCGAGATCGGTGTGGAAGAACTTGACTGTCCTGCACAGAGCCCTGACCTCAACCCCATCAAACACCTTTCGAATGAATTGGAACACAGACTGCGAGTCAGGACTAATCGCCAAAAAATCAGTGTAAGACCTCTCTAATGCTCTTGTGGCTGAATGGAAGCAAGTCCCCACAGCAATGCTCCAACATCTAGTGAAAAGCCTTCCCAGAAGAGTGGGCTGTTATAGCAGCAAAGGGGGGGACCAACTCCATATTAATGCCCAACATGAGAAATTTGATGAGCAGGTGTCCACATACATTTGTCCCTGTAGTGTAGGTTCTGGCTTCAGACTCAGCCTAAATTAGCATAATGCTAGCGAGGCTGGCAGTATTGTTTACGTTCAAAGGCACCGTTTATTTTTAAATCTGACTAATTTAAAAAAAAAAATCCTATTTGGAAAGACATTTTTTAATTCTAATTCTTTCAGTGTATAATGTTGAGATTCAACTCTACCGCAGGTTATAGGCATTGTGGCTTTAGCCCAATGAGTCCCACCGTAATGCAGGCACGTTTTTGACTTCTGTGTTATGCTATTGGATTTGTCTATTTTCTTCTGCATCCATTGGTACCAACCATTAGTCTGTGTGATTAACTGGGGCTGAGCTAGAGACGTGTTTCTAGGACAAGGGCAGATCCCGAAGGGTGCAGGGTCTTTTATTTAAAAAAATGACTGTAGTGTCCGAAAGGTTGGAGCTACAAATTATTAAAAGATGATTCTATGAAGAGCTGAGAACGTCACAAAACCCGCACCAGCAACATGTTTTGCTCTATGACAATCTACACAAGGGTCGTTAAAAGGAAAGAGGTTCTTCCACATAGAAGATCATAGGAAATCCCAGGTCATAGTGTCTATAATACTGTAAGGGGTTCTTCTACATAGATCATAGGAAATCCCAGGTCATAGTGTCTATAATACTGTAAGGGGTTCTTCTACATAGACTATAGGAAATCCCAGGACATAGTGTCTATAACACTGTACGGGGTTCTTACACATAGAAGATCATAGGAAATCCCAGGACATAGTGTCTATAACACTGTACGGGGTTCTTACACATAGAAGATCATAGGAAATCCCAGGACATAGTGTCTATAACACAGTAACAACCTCACGTAGTTGCTGTCGCAAACTCCAAACTCCACACAGTTGTCACTGGCTAGTTGGATATTCATTGAGCAAACAATGTCTGTACTTACAGCATTCATATCAATTCATTTTAATCATTTTTTTATTTGCTTTGGAGGACAGTATTTTCTTTATTGACGTTTGTCAATAAAACTCATGAATGAAACTGTTTATGTCCAATAGTTTTGTGTTCTACTTGTAGCCCTGGTTGACCTGAAAAGAAATGTGAAAACACTTCATTGTGAGGCTAAATTTAGGGGCTGGACATGGAGATAAATGATAGTCAGATAAATGAAAAGCCCATTTGTTTTGCTGGAATTTTGGGTTTGATAGGATTAAAGGCCATTTCTGTTTGAGCTAACATACATACAGTATATAACATTTACTGCAAATGGGATTTCTGCAAATAGCGGTAGCATAGCCTCTAAAAGCCACAATAACACGCGATCTGATCAATTCCCTGCCAAAGCTTGAGAAATGACGACTTTCAAAATTACAGATCAGACATTTATTAAATAACAATCGGAGAAAAGCAAATGACTTCAATCTTGCAGTATAATAGTAAAATAATAAATAGTATAATAGCAACGATTAGCATAGACACCAAATCAGAATCTATCCTACCACGATGCTGTCCCTCTAATCTACACCCATCACTGATGTGAAAATAGTTATTGATGTGAAAATTAAATATTCTCCAACAGACCTGAGTGAACTTGAAGTTAATTATGTGAATTACGTGAATGTGAAAGCGGGAACATTGCCTTTATTTAAAGAGGTGGCGAGCAGAAAGGGCGCGATTGGATTGAATGCCAGCCCAAGACACCTCCCTCTAGCATCTACACTGTTTACATAATGCTCAATTACCTACTTTAGTCAGCTCTGACAGGACTCAAGCTGTGGTTTCTCTGTTCTCTCTGTGTGACTGTTATAGCCAGCGTCTTGGTTCCCGAGAAGAAGAAAAAAACATTGATAATCTGCAATCAGAATAAACCACAAGTAATTAACGAAACTGCATGCAAGGTGGTTGTACAGTGTTATTACAGAGAGTGACTTGTGGCCAAGTTTGAATCTGAGAAAACATTTTCTTCCATTTAGCCACATGTAAACAGAGCTGCGTGAACTTAGAAAAAACTCCTAGAGACTGCCCTTTAACATCTCTGTGTGAATAAATCATTTATTTACATAGGCTGAATGCCCAATTATCTACCTAGCTAGAGCTGACGGGATTCAGTAAATGGTTCTCTGTTCTCTCTGTCTGACTGTTACTGCCACAGCAAGAGAAAAACCATTGAAGTCTGTAATCAGAATCAACAACATGAAATTACTGAACAGTGACTTACAAGACCCTGCATGAAAGGTGGTTTATACATTGTTATTACAGAGAGTGGTTGTTTAAATAAAAAATAAAAAAACTTTTGTTCCATTTATAGCCACATGTAAAAGGGGCAGATACATACAGTAGTACAAAGCAAAAAATAAACACATCTGTCGCATCTGAGTTCTCATTGTGTGTACGTGGGAACAATGTGAAAGTAAAAGAGACACGGGTCTCTTGCCTACCTAATTAGGTATTCCCACTCACCTTCTCTCTGTTCCCAAGGACGTTAGAGCATTGGACAGATGCTCCATTGGTAGAGTTACCCACCACACAGTTTCTGTTCATCTCCTGCTTTCAGGAAATCACAGTGAGGCTATACAGCTGCTTCTCATTGAGTCTCCCCATGTTCCTGTTGTTTTTGGTATTTTCTTGGCTTAAAAAAAAACACAACCCCGTTATTGATTGGGCCACAAGTTCAAACCCTGGATTGGAGTCCGTTTTGCCATTCCCATTGCCTCAAAGCAGCGTAGCCTTCCCCAAGACAGCGTTCTCAGGGCTTAAGTCAAGTCTCGGATTTCTCTACCGTCCCCAGCGAGTACCACGACCTCCTGGAGGCTTTCAGCAAGGCAAGGGCTTCTTCTCTTCCCCCGCATCGTCCTTATGATTGCGCCATTGATCTCCTCCCAGGCACCACCCCGTGGTAGGTTATATTCTCTATCTGGACTGGAGACCAAGGCCATGGAGGAGTCCATAGAGGAGTCTCTGGCTACTTGGGCTGTCCGTCGGTCTGCTTCTCCTGCCGTTGCAGGGTGTTTCTTTGTGGAGAAGAACGACAAGACCCTGCATCTGTGCATTTACTACCGGGGTCTTAAGAATCATTAACCCCTACCACTCTTTTCCTTGGCTTTTGAACCTCTCTGGGGGGCCACCATCTTCTCCAAAATGGACCTTCGGAATGCCTACCACCTGGTTTGGATACGCGAAGGAGATGAGTGGAAGACAGCCGTCAACACAGCCAGTGGACATTATGAGTACCAGGTCATGCCGTTTGGACTCACCAACGCCCCCGCTGTTTTCCAGGCTCTGGTAAACGATGTTCTCTGGGACATGCTAAACCAGTTTGTGTTCGTCTACCTTGACAACATCCTGTTTTATTTCCCAGTCTGCCCAAGAACATGTTCTTCATGTCAGACAGGTCCTTCAGCGCCTCCTGGAGAACCAATTGTTTGTGAAAGCCGAGAAGTGTGAGTTCCTCCACTCTACCATCTCCTTTCTGGAATATGTCAATGCTGAGGGAAATGTCCAGATGGATCCTGGAAAAGTAAAGGCATTGGATTGGCTTCAACACACGTCCAGTGTGCAGTTGCAACGTTTCCTAGGTTTGGAACACAGACTTCCACCGCCGTTTCATTTGTGGTTACAGCACCCTGGCGGCAACCCCTTTCTCTGCACTCACAGTTTACATGGTCTTCAGCTGGGGGGGGGCGGCTAACCGTCTGTTTGTGCCTGATGTGGTCCGGTCTCAGGTCCTAGAATGGGCTCACTTCTCCAGGCTTACTTGTCATCCTGGTACTCGTCAGACCCTGGCTATCCTTCGTCAACGCTTCTGGTGGCCTACCATGGTTCCTGATGTCTTGGCCTTCGTCGCCACATGCATGGTATGCTTGCAAAGCAAGACTCCGCGGAAAGCTCCTACAGCCACTTCCTGTCCCTCAGCGGTCCCATATTTCTCTGGATTGTCTCGGACTTCAGTTCTCGTCCCAATTCTGGAAGGCGTTCTGCACTCTTATTGGGTCGTCAGCCAGCCTGTCCTCTGGGTTTCATCCCCAATCTAATGGCCAGTTGGAGCTTGCCAATCAAGATACGGAGACTGCCCTCCGGTGTCTGGTTGCCAGTAACTCCACCACCTGGAGTCAGCACCTGGTCTGGGTGGAATATGCCAGGAATACTCTCCCCTGCTCGGCCACTGGACTATCCCATTTCTAATGCTCATTGGGGTATCAGTCCCCGCTCTTCCCAGAGCAAGAAGTTGAGGTCAACGTACCTTCAGCCCATATGCTCGTCTGCCGCTGTCGGTGTACCTGGAAAAGAGAGGCTCTTCTCAAGACCAGCTCCAGGCATCGTCGACGAGCTGACCGCCACCGGACTCTGTCCTGGTTTTGACCTTTTGCCTGTCCATGACCATTCTCTTGCCTACCCCTTTTGGATTGTTAATAAACATCTTGGACTCTAATCTGCCTCCTGTGTCTGCATTTGGGTCTCGCCTTGTGCCCTTATACACTGTTCTTCCTGGTATTACTTATTCTATTACAGTTTATGTTTCTGCCTCTTGGCCTTTTGTCAGAACTTTTGGTACAGTACAAAGACAAATTGTAATGCCAAAAGCCCCTGTGTAGAATATGTTCAGTGCTGGACAATGCCCTTTGGAATACTTCCATAATGTTTCAGTACATCCCATTCATTTTCCGTTCTCACACAGACTTCACTAAATGATTTATTTAAGCAATAAGGCACGAGGGTGTGTGGTGTACAGTCAATATACCACGGCTAAGGGCTGTTCTTATCCATGACGCAACGCGGAGTGCCTGGATACAGCCCTTAGTCGTGGAATATTGGCCATATACCACAAACCCCTGAGGTGGCTTGTTGCTGTTATAAAATGGTTACCAACGTAATTAGAGTGGAAAAATAAATGTTGTATCATTCCTGTGGTATACAGTCTTATATACCACGTTTGTCAGCCAATCAGCATTCAGGGCTTGACCCACACAGTTTATAATTAAGAATATACTATATATGTATATCTATATATATATACTATATTTTCTACATTGTAGAATAAAAGTGAAGACATCAAAACAATGAAATAACACATATGGAATCATGTAGTAACCACAAAAGTGTTAAACAAATCAACATACATTTTATATTTGAGATTCTTCAAATAGCCACCATTTGCCTTAATGACAGCTTTGCACACTCTTAGCATTCTCTCAACCAGCTCCATGAGGTAGTCACCTGGAATGCATTTCAATTAACAGGTGTGCCTTCTTAAAAGTTAATTTGTGGAATTTCTTAATGCGTTTGAGACAATCAGTTGTGTTTTTACTAGATAAGGGGGTATACAGAAGATAGCCCTATTTGGTAAAAGACCAAGACCATATTATGGCAATAACAGCTCAAATAAGCAAAGAGAAATGACATTCCATCATTACTTTAAGAGATGAAGGTCAGTCAATCCAGGAACACTTTTAGAGTTTAAGTTTCTTCAGTCGCAAAAACCATCAAGCGCTATGATGAAACTGACTCTCATCAAATCAAATCAAATGTATTCATATAGCTCTTCTTACATCAGCTGATATCTCAAAGTGCTGTACAGAAACACAGCCTAAAACCCCAAACAGCAAGCAATGCAGGTGTAGAAGCACGGTGGCTAGGAAAAACTCCCTAAAAAGGCCAAAACCTAGGAAGAAACTTAGAGAGGAACCAGGCTATGTGGGGTGGCCAGTCCTCTTCTGGCTGTGCCGGGTGGAGATTATAACAGAACATGGCCAAGATGTTCAAATGTTCATAAATTATCAGCATGGTCAAATAATGGTAATCACAGTGGTTGTCGAGGGTGCAGCAAGTCAGCACGGCCAGCTGGAATGGGGACAGCAAGGAGTCATCATTTTTTATTTTATTTCACCTTTATTTAACCAGGTAGGCTAGTTGAGAACAAGTTCTCATTTGCAACTGCGATCATGCCAGGTAGTCCTGAGGCATGGTCGTAGGGCTCAGGTCCTCCGAGAGAGAGAAACATAGAAAGAGAGAAACAGAGAATTAGAGAGAGCATACTTAAATTCACACCAGACTGTAGAAATATTCCAGATATACCAGACGAACCCAATGAAAGAGCACCAGTAAGACAGTGACTCAGCCCCTGTAATATGGTTAGGCAGAGGCAGAGAATCCCAGGCAGAGGCAGAGAATCCCAGTGGAAAGAGGGGAACCGGCCAGGCAGAGACAGCAAGGTTGCTTCATTGCTCCAATGCCTTTCCGTTCACCTTCACACTCCTGGGCCAGACTACACTCAAGCATAGGACCTAGTCTTCAATAAAGACTTAAAGGTTGAGACGCAGTCTGCGTCTCTGACATGGGTAGGCAGACCGTTCCATAAAAATGGAGCTCTATAGGAGAAAGCCCTGCCTCCAGCTGTTTGTTTAGAAATTCTAGGTGACGGTAAGGAGGCCTGCGTCTTGTGACCGTAGCGTACGTGTAGGTATGTACGGCAGGACCAAATCAGAAAGAGCCCATGTAATTCTTTGTAGGTTAGCAGTAAAACCTTGACATCAGTCATTGCCTTAACTTCTTCGATATAGGGGGCGCTCTTTTAATTTTTGGATGAAAAACGTTCCCGTTTTAAACAAGATATTTTGTCACGAAAAGATGCTCGACTATGCATATAATTGACAGCTTTGGAAAGAAAACACTCTGACGTTTCCAAAACTGAAAAGATATTGTCTGTGAGTGCCACAGAACTGTTGTTACAGAAAAAACCCAGATAAAAATACAATCAGGAAGTGCCGCATTTTTTGAAACCGCCTCACGGCAATGACTCCTTATATGGCTGTGGAGGAGCTAGGAGTCAGCTTACCTTTTCCACGTTTTCCCCAAGGTGTCTGCAGCATTGTGAGGTATTTGTAGGCATATCATTGGAAGATTGACCATACGAGACCATAAGAGACTACATTTACCAGGTGGTCACTTGGTGTCCTCCGTTGCAATTATTGCGTAATCTCCAGCTGCAGTATTTTTCCGTTTTCTTCTGATGAGAAGCCAGCTGCCACCACTGATAGATTATCGAATAGATATGTGAAAAACACCTTGAGGATTGATTCTAAACAACGTTTGCCATGTTTCTGTTGATATTATGGAGCTAATTTGGAAAAAAGTTTGACGTTGTAAGTGACTGCATTTTCGTTTTTTTTTCTTAGCCAAACGTGATGAACAAAACGGAGCTATTTCTCTTACACAAATAATCTTTTGGGGAAAAATGAACATTTGCTATCTAACTGAGAGTCTCGTCATTGAAAACATCTGAAGTTCTTCAAAGGTAAATTATTTTATTTGAATGCTTTTCTTGTTTTTGTGAAAATGTTGCCTGCTGAATGCTAGGCTTAATGCTATGCTAGGCTATCAATACTCTTACACAAATGCTTGTGTAGCTTTGGTTAAAGCATATTTTGAAAATCTGAGATGACAGTGTTGTTAACAAAAGGCTAAGCTTGTGTTTCAATATATTTATTTCATTTCATTTGCGATTTTCATGAATGGGAAATGTTGCGTTATGGTAATGAGCTTGAGGCTATGATTACGCCCCCGGATACGGGATTGCTCGACGCTAGAGGTTAACACGATGCCGGTGTAGGGAGGCTAGCACTGGCGTAATATGATCACATTTTTTGGTTCTAGTCAGGATTCTAGCAGCCGTATTTAGCACTAACAGTAGTCTGACCTAGAAGTGACAAAAGCATGGATGAATTATTCTGCATTATTTGGGACAGAAAATGTCTGATTTTTGCAAAGTTACATAGATGGAAAAAAGCTAGAAAGTTTGCAGCCATCCACTTCCTTATGTCTGAAATACAGGCTTCCGGCGAGGGTAATTTTGGGGCTTCACAATTTTTCATCAAAATGTACAGCTGTGTGTCATCCACATGGCAGTGAAAGTTAACATTATGTTTTCGAATGACATCCCCAAAAGGTAAAATATATAGTGAAAACAATAGTGGTCCTAAAACGGAACCTTGAGGAACACTGAAATTTACAGTTGAGTTGTCAGAGGACAAACCATCCACAGAGACAAACTGATATCTTTCCGACAGATAAGATCTAAACCAGGCCAGAACTTGTCTGAGTAGACCAATTTGGGTTTCCAATCTCTCCAAAAGAATGTGGTGATCGATGGTATCAAAAGCAGCACTAAGGTCTAGGAGCACGAGGACAGATGCAGAGCCTCGGTCTGACGCCATTAAAAGGTAATTTACCACCTTCTCAGTGCTATGATGGGGTCTAAAACCAGACAGAAGCATTTCGTATACATTGTTGGTCTTCAGGAAGGCAGTGAGTTGCTGGCACAACAGCTTTTTCAAAAATGTTTGAGAGGGATGGGAGATTCGATATAGGCCGATGGTTTTTTATATTTTCTGGGTCAAGCTTCGGCTTTTTCAAGAGAGACTTTTACTACTGCCACTTTTAGTGAGTTTGGTACACATCTGGTGGATAGAGAGCCGTTTATTATGTTCAACATAGGAGGGCCAAGCACAGGAAGCAGCTCTTTCAGTAGTTTAGTTGGAATATAGAGGCCAGTATGCAGCTTGAAGGTTTAGAGGCCATGATTAGTTTCATCATTGTGTCAAGAGATATTATACTAAAACACTTGAGTGTCTCCCTTGATCCTAGGTCCTGGCAGAGTTGTGCAGACTCAGGACAACTGAACTTAGGAGGAAAAAAAAGAGGAAAAAAATAAAATTAAAATAAATAAAAAATACATTTTGGATTGTTCTTATTTTCCTCAATTAAGTTGTAAAAATAGGATGATCGAGCAGCAGTGAGGGCTCTTTGATACTGCACGGTACTCTCTCATGAGGACCGCCACAGGAATGGAAAGACCCAGAGTTACCTCTGCTGGAGAGGATACGTTGATTAGAGTTACCAGCCTCAGAAATTGCAGCCCAAATAAATTTTCACAGAGGTCAAGTATCAGACACATCTCAAAATCAACTGTTCAGAGGAGACTGTGTGAATCAGGCCTTCATGGTCGAATTGATGCAAAGAAACCACTACTAAAGGACACCAATAAGAAGAGACTTGCTTGGGCCAGAAAACACAAGCAATGGAAATTAGACCAGTGGAAATTTGTCCTTTGGCCTGGAGCCCAAATGTGAGATTTGGTTCCAGCCACCTGTGTCTTCGTGAGATGTGGTGTGGGTGAACGGATGATCTCTGCATGTGTGGTTCCCACCATAAAGCATGGAGGAGGAGGTGTTATGGTGTAGGGGTGTTTTGCTGGTGACACTTAACCTGCATGGCTACCACAGTATTCTGCAGCGATATGCCATCCCATCTGATTTGGGCTTAGTGGGACTATCATTTGTTTTTCAACAGGACAATGACCCAACACAGCTCCAGGCTGTGTAAGGGCTATCTGCTGCCCATGACTGGAACGAATTGCAAACATCTCTGAAGCTGGAGACTCACATCTCCCTCACTAGCTTTAAGCACCAGCTGTCAGAGCAGTTTACAGATAACTACACCTGTACATAGCCCATCTGTAAATAGCCCATCTATCTACCTACCTCATCCCCATACTGGTATTTATTTATTTATTTTGCTCCTTTGCACCCCAGTATCTCTACTTGCACATTCATCTACTGCACATCTACCATTCCAGTGTTTAATTGCTATATTGTAATTACTTCACCATCATGGCCTATTTATTTCCTTAACTTACCTCATTTGCACTCACTGTATATAGACTTTTTGTTTTCTTTTGTTCTACTTTTGTTCTACTGTATTATTGACTGTATGTTTTGTTTATTCCATGTGTAACTAACTCTGTGTTGTTGTATGTGTCGAATTGTTACGCTTTTTCTTGGCCAAAAGTTCCGCCGACAAAGGCAACTACAAGGTACTTGCACCTTACCATCCTTTACTTGCTGAACATATTGAACTTTCGACAACTTTCTGGGATGCCGAAAACAATTTTGAATGATTTGATAGCTTCCATCATCCCATTAAATTATTCAAATATTGCGTTCAAGTAGGCTTTCCAATTTCCTCCGGTGTTTATTTAGCAAAGATGATACCACCTAATCAATCCGGACAGACACAAACAAATACTCATGATATCAATGTTGCAGCAGCCTAGACTACAACTAAACATTAGAAATCTGACGTGCTGTGTGGGATGAGAAGGAGACAACTTTTCAGTCTGATGAACTGTAGTAGGAGCTGCTACATACAGCCTACGCGCCCATCTGGTCAGGGTGAACTAATTGGTAATGTTCTGTATTTATAGTCCATTTGTGTGTCAGGAGAAAATGTGAATGTGATCAAATTGAGTTTATATTCAAAATTGTGTTGGCTAGGCTGCCTATACGTTTTTAATCAGACCTACGATGGCGCAGCTGTAATGGAATGTATCTGATATTTGTATTTACAGCTTAGTGCTGTTCCTGTTCCCTGATCAAGAGGTGACTACTCTACTCCACTACCATTGTCAACTTTCTCCTGACATGAACCGAAGACACGTCTCATGTGCGCCCGCTCATCCGCTGACACATCTCATGTGTGCCCGCTCATCCGCTGACACATCAAGCGCTGTGAGTACCTCTATCAATGTTATCTCATTACTGTATGCAGCAGACTCAAGCACGTATACAGCCACATTATTACACATCAGAGGTTTTACTCCTCTTTTACTCTTGCTTGGACTAACTCATTCTTAGCTCTTTTATCTGACTGTGTAGTGTGTTGTGTTATTGTTTTTTTGTCTTCACAGTCAAATCCTATCCTGAACTGATCAAGCCTCTGAACACCTCAACTCATGCCTCATACCCTTATTCAGTCACTGCTATGATCCCTTTCCAACACTGTGTAAGTAGCCCTCTCCTTCCCCTTCCTCATAATATTGTACTATGCATGTCTTTATTAAATGCTTTAGGTTAAAAAAATTAGTCTTTGACGATATTTGAAACACACTTTGTCGTCTCCGTACGTTCCGAGCTTATACCGTGGGTCTCCCATCCTCCTAAATGTTGCGAGTCACCAGCCTCCACTGGTGTAATGCTATGTTCTTGAGGCTCCCGATGTTCCAGTCTGTAGATTATGGTGTGTTGCCGTTTAAATTAGGACATATTTTGCCGCACGTTAACAACGTTTACATGAGAGGATGTTTATATTTCTTTATGACATTTCAAACATTGTATAAATTGTTGGAACGAGTGCAATTAGTGGGATTCCTAGTGATTGGCACTAGAGTGATGGATTGCATGTTATTCCACCTCTGACACTGGAACCCCTATATGTAAACTAAGACCTAGATTCAATCAGTTCTAGTTTTAACCGGCAATAGAAGACACCGGTATAGCGGATGTTTTGGATGTTTTGGATGTTTTGGAGCCTTCAAATGGGTGAGCGGCTGCTCTTACGATCATCGTCATGAAGCCAAACCCACCCCACTCGTTCAGAATGAAAAAGTGAAGGCTCTGTAAGGGATAAACGCTGACGTTCTGTACAGTACCTTGGAAATAACCGATGACACAGAGGGATGAGGCGGAACCTCTTAAGGATCGTGCCCTTCATCTCAATTTTCACCTTAAATGACATACCCAAATCTAACTGCATATATCTCAGGACCTGAAGCAAGGATATGCATTTTCGTGATACCATTGGAAAGGTAAACACTTTGGAGTTTGTCGAAATGTGAAATTAATGTCTGAGAATATAACACATTAAATCTGGTAAAATATAAATATAAACATTTTCAAAAACATGCGTTTTCATATTTATTTATTTTTGTATCATCTTTGAAATGAAAAAGAAAGACCACAATGACCTAGGATGCTTGGTGTAATTTGGATGTTGTCCACAAGAGGGCAGCAGTTTGTGTGCAAAGTTTCAGACTGATACATTGAAGAATGACAGCTCTACATAATATTTTGTGTCAAGTCTCCCAGGTGTCCCTCACGAGTTTGCCCAAATGTACCCAAGTGGCCGAATTAGTCAATTGATACATTTCCAAGTATATAACTATAGAGAACATACAAAAATTATTTTACATGATGGATCATTAGCTTCCCTACATAAAAGTTGCGAACCTTCACACCTCTAGATGGCCGGGAAGGGAGTGGGTGTGGACATAGCAGAGGGGTCAGACTGGAGAAGGTTGAAGTTTGTTTACTCAAGTATAATTTCACTGGATGACTTTTACAAGTTAATTTTGATTAAGATATCTTTACTTTTACTAAAGTATGACAATAGATTTATTTTTCCACCATTGCTGACAGCGTTAAAATTAATCATCTCTCTCTCTCACTCGTCTGTCTGTCTGTCTGTCTGCCTGTCTGTCTGTCTGTCTGTCTGTCTGTCTGTCTGTCCATAAATATAATATAATACGTACATACATAAATATATAATAAATATAAAAAATAATAAAATAATAAAATATACGTACACATTTGTACATACATACGTTAACATTTCCAAAGCAAACTAGATAATAAACAGTTATATTATATTCACCAAAGTTCCAAACTAATAAAGACATTACAAATGTCATATTATGTGTAAATAGTTAAAGTACAAAATGGAAAATAAATAAACATAAATATGGGTTATATTTACAATGGTGTTTGTTCTTCACTGCTTGCCCCTTTCTTGTTGCAACAGGTCACAAATCTTGCTGCTGTGATATTGGTACACTGTGGAATTTCACCCAGTAGATATGGGAGTTTATCAAAATTGGGTTTGTTTTCAAATAATTTTTGTAGTCTGCGGGAAATATGTGTCTCTAATATGGTCATACATTGGGCAGGAGGTTAGGAAGTGCATCTCAGTTTCCACCTCATTTTGTGGGCAGTGAGCATTGAGCCTGTCTTCTTTTGAGAGCCAGGTCTGCCTACGGTGGCCTTTCTTTCACTGAGTCTGTACATAGTCAAAGCTTTCCTAAAGTTTGGGTCAGTCACAGTGGTGAGGTATTCGGCCACTGTGTACTCTCTGTTTAGGGACAAATAGCATTCTAGTTTCCTCTGGGGCTTTTTGTTAATTCTTCCAATGTGTCAAGTAATTATCTTTTTGTTTTCTCATGATTTGTTTGGGTCTATTTGTGTTGCTGTCCTGGGGCTCTGTGGGGTGTGTTTGTGAACAGAGCCCCAGGACCAGCTTGTTTAGGGGGCCCTTCTACAGGTTAATTTCTCTGTACAGTCATGGCCAAAAGTTTTGAATGACACAGTTTGTTTGATGGCAATTTGCATTTTCTCCAGAATGGTATGAAGAGTGATCAGATGAATTGCAATTAATTGCAAAGTCCCTCTTTGCCATGCAAATTAACTGAATCCCCACAAAAACATTTCCACTGCATTTCAGCCCTGCCACAAAAGGATCAGCTGACGTCATGTCAGTGATTCTCTCGTAACACAGGTATGAGTGTTTGACGAGGACAAGGCAGGAAATCACTCTGTCATGCTGATTGAGTTCGACTAACAGTCTGGAAGCTTCAAAAGGAGGGTGGTGCTTGGAATCATTGTTCTTCCTCTGTCAGCCATGGTTACCTGCCAGGAAACACGTGCCATCATCATTGCTTTGCACAAAAAAGGCTTCACAGGCAAGGATATTGCTGCCAGTAAGATTGCACCTAAATCAACCATTTATCGGATCATCAAGAACTTCAAGGAGAGCGGTTCAATTGTTGTGAAGAAGGCTTCAGGGAGTCCAAGAAAGTCCAGCAAGCTCCAGGACCATCTCCTAAAGTTGATTCAGCTGTGGGATCGGGGCACCATCAGTACAGAGCTTTCTCAGGAATGGCAGCAGGCAGGTGATGAGTGCATCTGCACGCACAGTGAGGCAAAGACTTTTGGAGGATGGCCTGGTGTCAAGAAAGGCAGCAAGGAAACCACTTCTCTCCAAGAAAAACATCAGGGACAGACTGATATTCTGCAAAAGGTACAGGGATTGGACTGCTGAGGACTGCGGTAAAGTCATTTTCTCTGATGAATCCCCTTTCTGATTGTTTGGGGCACTCGCAAAAAAAGAAATGCTTTACTGCCAACAGTAAAGCATCCTGAGACCATTCATGTGTGAGGTTGCTTCTCAGCCAAGGGACTGGGCTCACTCACAATGTTGCCTAAGAACACAGTCACGAATAAAAATGGTACCCAGACACAGAGCAACTTCTCCCAACCATCCTGGAACAGTTTGGTGATGAACAATGCCTTTTCCAGCAGGATAGAGCACACAAACAAAGTGGCTCGGGGAACAAAACATCAATATTTTGGGTCCATGGCCAGGAAACTCCCCAGACCTTAATCCCATTGAGAACATGTGGTCAATCCTCAAGAGGTGGGTGGACAAACAAAAACCCACAAAATCTGACAAACTCCAAGCATTGATTATGCAAGAATGGGCTGCCATCAGTCAGGATGTGGCTCAGAAGGTAATTGGGGCGGCAGGGTAGCCTAGTGGTTAGAGCGTTGGACTAGTAACTGGAAGGTTGTGAGTTCAAACCCCCGAGCTGACAAGGTACAAATCTGTCGTTCTGCCCATGAACAGGCAGTTAACTGTTCCCAGACTGTCATTGAAAATAAGAATGTGTTCTTAACTGACTTGTCTGGTTAAATAAAGGTAAAAAATTAAAACACAGTCTCAATTTGGTGTTTGCCCCATTTTGTGATCTCTGTCTCTGTCTGTCTCTCTCTCTCACTCTCTCTCTTTCTGGCCATTGGTCACACCAGTGACTATATTTTTCATCCCCAGAGCTCCTTTGGGGAAATAAGAGTGTTTATGAAGAGTGATCTCTACACATCGCTCTCCTGGGACCTTCACATGGGGCGGAGACATTAAGGGAGGATGAATTATTACAATAACAGAGAGAGAAGAGGAGAAAATAGGAGAGGAGGAGTCAGAGAGGGGAAAAGAGAAGAGGAGATGAGAGAAGAGGAGATGAGAGAAGAGGAGAAAATAGAAGAGGAGGAGTCAGAGAGGGGAAAAGGGAAGAGGAGATGAGAGAAGAGGAGAAAATAGGAGAGGAGGAGTCGGAGAGGGGAAGAGAGAAGAGGAGATGAGAGAAGAGGAGAAAATAGGAGAGGAGGAGTCGGAGAGGGGAAGAGAAGATGAGATGAGAAAATAGGAGAGGAGGAGTCGGAGAGGGGAAAAGAGAAGAGGAGATGAGAGAAGAGGAGATGAGAGAAGACCAGGGGAGAGAAGAGGAGAAAATAGGAGAGGAGGAGTCAGAGAGGGGAAGAGAAGATGAGATGAGAGAAGAGGAGATGAGAGAAGACAAGGGGAGAGAAGAGGAGAAAATAGGAGAGGAGGAGTCGGAGAGGGGAAGAGAACATGAGATGAGAGAAGAGGAGATGAGAGAAGACAAGGGGAGAGAAGAGGAGAAAATAGGAGAGGAGGAGTCGGAGAGGGGAAGAGAGAAGACGAGGGGAAAGAATAGGAGTAAATAGAAGAGAGGAGTTGGAGAGGAGAAAATAGGAGAGAGGAGTTGGAAAGGAGCGATTTCTAAATCTAACTCAGTTTCATCTACAGATGTAGAAGTAACCTGAAACAAAAGGAAGTGTGAATTATTATGTGGATTATAATTAATGCACATTTTTGTAGGTGTTGATTAATTTTTCATAAGAGAAAATAAAGTCCGATTTTTCAAAGTGGACTTTTTCAATCACAAATGAACACAAGTTATACATTTCCTGCACAGTTCTACTGTAACAGGGTAATCAAATTAAGGTCCTCCACCTGCACTACATTACCAGGAGCTGTAGTAGGAGCACTACATTACCTCTAGCTGTAGTAGGAGCACTACATTACCAGGAGCTGTAGTGGGAGCACTACATTACCAGGAGCTGTAGTGGGAGCACTACATTACCAGCTGTAGTAGGAGCACTACATTACCAGCTGTAGTAGGAGCACTACATTACCAGGAGCTGTAGTAAGAGCACTACATTACCAGCTGTAGTAGGAGCACTACATTACCAGGAGCTGTAGTAGGAGCACTACATTACCAGGAGCTGTAGTAGGAGCACTACATTACCAGGAGCTGTAGTAGGAGCACTACATTACCAGAAGCTGTAGTAGAAGCACTACATTACCAGGAGCTGTAGTAGGAGCACTACATTACCAGGAGCTGTAGTAGGAGCACTACATTACCAGCTGTAGTAGGAGCACTACATTACCAGGAGCTGTAGTAGGAGCACTACATTACCACTAGCTGTAGTAGGAGCACTACATTACCACTAGCTGTAGTAGGAGCACTACATTACCTCTAGCTATAGTAGGAGCACTACATTACCACTGGCTGTAGTAGGAGCACTACATTACCAGGAACTGTAGTGGGAGCACTACATTACCAGGAGCTGTAGTGGGAGCACTACATTACCAGGAGCTGTAGTAGGAGCACTACATTACCACTAGCTGTAGTAGGAGCACTACATTACCAGGAGCTGTAGTAGGAGCACTACATTACCTCTAGCTGTAGTAGGAGCACTACATTACCAGGAGCTGTAGTGGGAGCACTACATTACCACTAGCTGTAGTAGGAGCACTACATTACCTCTAGCTGTAGTAGGAGCACTACATTACCACTGGCTGTAGTAGGAGCACTACATTACCAGGAGCTGTAGTAGGAGCACTACATTACCAGGAGCTGTAGTAGGAGCACTACATTACCAGGAGCTGTAGTAGGAGCACTACATTACCAGGAGCTGTAGTAGGAGCACTACATTACCAGAAGCTGTAGTAGGAGCACTACATTACCAGGAGCTGTAGAAGGAGCACTACATTACCACTAGCTGTAGTAGGAGCACTACATTACCTCTAGCTGTAGTAGGAGCACTACATTACCACTGGCTGTAGTAGGAGCACTACATTACCAGCTGTAGTAGGAGCACTACATTACCAGGAGCTGTAGTAGGAGCACTACATTACCAGGAGCTGTAGTAGGAGCACTACATTACCAGAAGCTGTAGTAGGAGCACTACATTACCAGGAGCTGTAGTAGGAGCACTACATTACCACTAGCTGTAGTAGGAGCACTACATTACCTCTAGCTATAGTAGGAGCACTACATTACCACTGGCTGTAGTAGGAGCACTACATTACCAGGAGCTGTAGTGGGAGCACTACATTACCAGGAGCTGTAGTGGGAGCACTACATTACCAGGAGCTGTAGTAGGAGCACTACATTACCACTAGCTGTAGTAGGAGCACTACATTACCAGGAGCTGTAGTAGGAGCACTACATTACCTCTAGCTGTAGTAGGAGCACTACATTACCAGGAGCTGTAGTGGGAGCACTACATTACCACTAGCTGTAGTTGGAGCACTACATTACCTCTAGCTGTAGTAGGAGCACTACATTACCAGGAGCTGTAGTAGGAGCACTACATTACCTCTAGCTGTAGTAGGAGCACTACATTACCACTAGCTGTAGTAGGAGCACTACATTACCAGGAGCTGTAGTAGGAGCACTACATTACCTCTAGCTGTAGTAGGAGCACTACATTACCAGGAGCTGTAGTGGGAGCACTACATTACCACTAGCTGTAGTAGGAGCACTACATTACCTCTAGCTGTAGTAGGAGCACTACATTACCACTGGCTGTAGTAGGAGCACTACATTACCAGGAGCTGTAGTAGGAGCACTACATTACCAGGAGCTGTAGTAGGAGCACTACATTACCAGGAGCTGTAGTAGGAGCACTACATTACCAGAAGCTGTAGTAGGAGCACTACATTACCAGGAGCTGTAGTAGGAGCACTACATTACCACTGGCTGTAGTAGGAGCACTACATTACCAGGAGCTGTAGTGGGAGCACTACATTACTGTAACTCCATATTTAGAATTTCAATGAGCTCACTGGCTTTGGGTGCTGACAGAATGTAGAATCATCTGTGTACATTCCTGCTTCATGTAAGACCAGTGGCAGATCCTCATGTAGACAACTGAGAAGAGTAACAGCCCAAGGACATTACCCTGAGGGACATATCTGATGTTCTGAGAAGCTTCCATTGAAGAACACAGAGTTATTTTGGATAAAAACAACAACTCTCCAACCATGTGATGGAAGGTGATGTAAAGCCAATGCAGGTGAGTTTCTTCAGTAAGAATGTATGATCAATAACATCAGAGGCTGCACTGAAATGTAACAATACAGCTCTAACTATCATCATATTATCCATTTATTTGAACCAATCATCAGTCATCTGAGTCAGTGCAGTACAAGTTGAGTACCCTTCTCTATATTAATGCTGAAAGTCAGTAGTTAACTTGTTCTCTGAAAAAATAGTATTATATTTGGTCAAAAACCTGACCCCCACAATCACCTGACATCAACCCAATTGAAATAGTTTGGGATGAGCTGGACCAAAGAGTGAAGGAAAAGCAGCCAACAAGTGCTCAGCATATGTGGGAACTCCTTCAAAACTGTGAAAAGCATTCCAGGTGAAGCTGGTTGAGAGAATGCCAAGAGTGTGCAAAGTTGTCATCAAGGCAAAGGGTGGCTACTTTGAAGAATCTCAAATATAAAACATATTTTGATTTGTTTAATGCTTTTTTTGGTTACTACATGATTCAATATGTGTTATTTCATAGTTTGGATGTCTTCACTATTATTGTACAATGTAGAAAATATAAAAAAGATTGA
>NC_056452.1:28078934-28118934 GCF_018296145.1 Oncorhynchus tshawytscha | reverse complement strand
AAAGTTGAAGAAATCTTTAGTAATCTACAAACCACCACTCCATCATCTGGATCTGGGGCGGCAGGGTAGCCTAGTGGTTAGAGCGTTGGACTAGTAACCGAAAGGTTGCAAGTTCAAACCCCTGAGCTGACGAGGTACAAATCAAAGTTCCTAGACCAGTTAACCCCACTGTTCCTAGACCAGTTAACCCCACTGTTAACTGTTAACATTTCTGTTGTTATGGCAGATGTCTTCATTTGCTTTGGAGGTGGTCAGGGTCCTCCATACCTGTCTACTGTGTTTTCAACGCCCCTGAGGTGGTCAAGGTCCTCCATACCTGTCTGCTGTGTTTTCAACGCCCCTGAGGTGGTCAAGGTCCTCCATACCTGTCTACTGTGTTTTCAACGCCCCTGAGGTGGTCAAGGTCCTCCATACCTGTCTACTGTGTTTTCAACGCCCCTGAGGTGGTCAGGGTCCTCCATACCTGTCGACTGTGTTTTCAACGCCCCTGAGGTGGTCAGTCACGCAATGTCATTGTGTCTGCCATTGTCTCTCTCTCGTCCTGCCCTTTCTAATAAGGGCTATCAGTACATTGACGTAGCTTACAGGCAGAATCAGATCCAGAATGGCTGAAGCGAAGGAGCCAGGAACCACGCTACAGATCCAGAGAGAGAGAGACACACAAACAAACACAGACGGTGTCTGTCCATATGTTCTAATAACGGTGTCTGTCCATATGTCTCCATATTGGTGTCTGTCCATATGTCTTCATAATGGTGTCTGTCCATATGTCTTCATAATGATGTCTGTCCATATGTCCTCATAATGATGTTTGTCTATCTGTCCTCATAACGGTGTCTGTCCATATGTCCTCATAACGGTGTCTGTCCATATATCCTCATAATGGTGTCTGTCCATATGTCCTCATAACGGTGTCTGTCCATATGTCCTCATAACGGTGTCTGTCCATATGTCCTCATAATGGTGTCTGTCCATATGTCCTCATAATGGTGTCTGTCCATATGTCCTCATAATGATGTTTGTCTGTTTGTCCATATGTCCTCATAACGGTGTCTGTCCATATGCCCTCATAACGGTGTCTGTCTGTCTACATATTGAGGTTCATGGTGTCTGTCTGTCTACATATTGAGGTTCATGGTGTCTGTCTGTCTTCATATTGAGGTACATGGTGTCTGTCTGTCTTCATATTGAGGTTCATGGTGTCTGTCCATATGTCTTCATATTGAGGTTCATGGTGTCTGTCTGTCTTCATAATGGTGTCTGTCTGTCTTCATATTGAGGTACATGGTGTCTGTCTGTCTTCATATTGAGGTACATGGTGTCTGTCCGCATGTCTTCATATTGAGGTTCATGGTGTCTGTCTGTCTTCATATTGAGGTTCATGGTGTCTGTCTGTCTTCATATTGAGGTTCATGGTGTCTGTCTGTCTTCATATTGAGGTTCATGGTGTCTGTCTGTCTTCATATTGAGGTTCATGGTGTCCGCATGTCTTCATATTGAGGTACATGGTGTCTGTCTGTCTTCATATTGAGGTACATGGTGTCTGTCTGTCTTCATATTGAGGTACATGGTGTCTGTCTGTCTTCATATTGAGGTACATGGTGTTTGTCTGTCTTCATATTGAGGTTCATGGTGTCTGTCTGTCTTCACATTGAGGTTCATGGTGTCTGTCTGTCTTCATATTGAGGTACATGGTGTCTGTCTGTCTTCATATTGAGGTACATGGTGTTTGTCTGTCTTCATATTGAGGTTCATGGTGTCTGTCTGTCTTCACATTGAGGTTCATGGTGTCTGTCTGTCTTCATATTGAGGTTCATGGTGTGACTGTGCAGGATTCTCAGGTGCTTTCAGAAAACTTTGTACTTGTATTTGTTCTGTTGGTTTCACCTCCCTGTAGGTTTTGACAAACACAAACATGGTTGCCAATGAATTGATACACATCTGTTTTCAGATGGGGACAGTCTTGGAGAAACATACAAATATTTACCTTAAATAACTAATATTATGTTGTGGAATATCCCACCAACAAGAAACAAGGCGAATACCAAAATGAATTGTTAGAGGGAGTTTAGCCAGCTTGTCACGTGAATGGCAGTCACACACACACACACACACACACACACACACACACACACACACACACACACACACACACACACACACACACACAGTCCATTCTTAATAAGTTTAGACGGTACTGCTAAGAAGAGGGGAAATTACCTTAAATCCTTAGTACATAACTTCTGCTTGTTAAGTCTCTGTTATTGATAAGTTGTTCAGCAAACAAATTATTGCTTATAAATAACAACTGTGAAGATTCATATCTCTTTATATTTGGCATTTAAATGCTAACTATTGACAGCTACCTGGTCGTTGGAGTCTTACTTCCTTGTTGTTTCCTGTAACTTTCCGCACAATCATCCTGTCATTTCAGCACCCTAAACTAACTCTTTACCGGGTCATTTACAGGCAGCTCGGTGACAAGTAACATTCCCTATTTACTATCACAGTAAACCTACTGTAATATAAATATAGTTTCAAAGAAAGTACTGTAAAAAAAAAAAAAGCACATTACCGTAAAATGTACTGTGGTCCACTGTTAAAAAGGTCAATGCTACCATCATTGAAATGAATGAATGAATGAATGAATAATGAATTATTGAAATGATTTGAGGGGAGCTGTAATTACAAGAGATTGGTGCAATGAGGTTGACTGCTAGGTTACAGTGCTTCCACATTACAACATATTCATAAGATACTTGGTGTTTTAAGTCACTTGCACTTCTACAGGCCTTATAACAAAGGCTTCCAAACCGAGAGTGAGTACAGGGCAAAACAGTCCGAAAGGACATTGTAACGGTCGTCGTATGAAGGAGAAGAGGAGGACCAAGGTGCAGCGTCGTATGTGTCCATATTTATTCAAATGAACGCGGAAATAACAAAACTAACAAAGAGAACGACCGAAAAACAGTTCTGGCTGGTGCAGACACACAACAGAAAACAGAAAATAATCACCCACAACTCAACAGTCAAACCAGGCTACCTAAATATGGTTCTCAATCAGGGACAACGATAAACAGCTGCCTCTGATTGAGAACCATACCAGGCCAAAACACAGAAATCCCAAAACATAGAAAAAGGAACATAGACAACCCACCCAACTCACATACTAAAGAACTAAGGACAGACCGAAAGGACATGACAAAAGGCTCGACCATTGAAGGTCGAAGACGAGCTGCCTCCTCGATACGTCTCAATTTGAACATGATGAAGCACGACTGACAGTTAAATTGGTACAGCACTCTCACTCAAGAGTACAACGAACACAATCTCTGACAAGGCACGCCTCAAAAAAAGATGATAATGAGCCTGAAACAACAACAATCTCAATGGTTATTGGTGCTCCAAAGTTACGGTACGGTACTGTATTCTGTAGAGTGTAAAAACAGTACCGTTTGAAATACAGCAATTTTCCCACAATGCACCATCACTGACAGTAAAACGTTGTATAAGTAACAGTTTTCCGTTACAGTGTAACTTATGAGAAGCTTTAGAAGATATATATAAATATCAGTTTGTTTTACTCTACTGTTTGTAAACAATGTAATTGCAAACAAACACTGTATACAGTGGCAACAAAACGCTGGTTCACCCACATTTTTTTGCAGAAAATAATAGAGGGCGTTAGTCTTTTCACCGCTACCAGCGATCAGAGTTTACCCACCAAAGTTAAAATATATTTAAAATAATCATTGTGATATCATGGATGGTCGGTCCTGGCTCTGTTAGCATTTGACCAAAACAGCCAGCTTTGTTATTGTTTGAACTGCAGATTGCTCTTTTAAGTACACATACACTTTAATCTAACTAGGCAAGTCAGCTAAGAGGAAATTCTTATTTGACAATGACATCCTACCGGGGAACACTGGGGTTAACTGGTCTAGGAACAGTGGAACACTGGGGTTAACTGGTCTAGGAACAGTGGAACACTGGGGTTAACTGGTCTAGGAGCAGTGGAACACTGGGGTTAACTGGTCTAGGAACAGTGGGTTAACTGGTCTAGGAACAGTGGAACACTGGGGTTAACTGGTCTAGGAACAGTGGAACACTGGGGTTAACTGGTCTAGGAACAGTGGAACACTGGGGTTAACTGGTCTAGGAACAGTGGAACACTGGGGTTAACTGGTCTAGGAACAGTGGAACACTGGGGTTAACTGGTCTAGGAACAGGGGAACACTGGGGTTAACTGGTCTAGGAACAGTGGAACACTGGGGTTAACTGGTCTAGGAACAGTGGAACACTGGGGTTAACTGGTCTAGGAACAGTGGAACACTGGGGTTAACTGGTCTAGGAACAGTGGAACACTGGGGTTAACTGGTCTAGGAACAGGGGAACACTGGGGTTAACTGGTCTAGGAACAGTGGAACACTGGGGTTAACTGGTCTAGGAACAGTGGAACACTGGGGTTAACTGGTCTAGGAACAGGGAACACTGGGGTTAACTGGTCTAGGAACAGTGGAACACTGGGGTTAACTGGTCTAGGAACAGTGGAACACTGGGGTTAACTGGTCTAGGAACAGTGGAACACTGGGGTTAACTGGTCTAGGAACAGTGGAACACTGGGGTTAACTGGTCTAGGAACAGTGGAACACTGGGGTTAACTGGTCTAGGAACAGTGGAACACTGGGGTTAACTGGTCTAGGAACAGTGGAACACTGGGGTTAACTGGTCTAGGAACAGTGGAACACTGGGGTTAACTGGTCTAGGAACAGTGGAACACTGGGGTTAACTGGTCTAGGAACAGGGGAACACTGGGGTTAACTGGTCTAGGAACAGTGGAACACTGGGGTTAACTGGTCTAGGAACAGTGGGTTAACTGGTGCACGAACAGTGGAACACTGGGGTTAACTGGTCTAGGAACAGTGGGTTAACTGGTGCACGAACAGTGGAACACTGGGGTTAACTGGTCTAGGAACAGTGGAACACTGGGGTTAACTGGTCTAGGAACAGTGGAACACGGGTTAATTGGTCTAGGAACAGTGGAACACTGGGGTTAACTGGTCTAGAAACAGTGGAACACTGGGGTTAACTGGTCTAGGAACAAGGGAACACTGGGGTTAACTGGTCTAGGAACAGTGGAACACTGGGGTTAACTGGTCTAGGAACAGTGGAACACTGGGGTTAACTGGTCTAGGAACAGTGGAACAGTGGGTTAACTGGTCTAGGAACAGTGGGTTAACTGCCTTGTTCAGGGGCAGAATGACAGATTTTTACCTTGTTAGCTCGGGGATTCGGTCCAGCAACCTTTTCTGTTACTGGTCCAACGCTGCCGCTACTACACTCTAACCACTAGGCTACCTGCCGTCCATACACTCTAACCACTAGGCTAACCGGCCGTCCCTACACTCTAACCACTAGGCTACCTGCCGTCCCTACACTCTAACCACTAGACTACCTGCCGTCCCTACACTCTAACCACTAGGCTACCTGCCGTCCCTACACTCTAACCACTAGGCTACCTGCCTCCACTACACTCTAACCACTAGGCTACCTGCCGTCCCTACACTCTAACCACTAGGCTACCTGACTCCACTACACACTAACCACTAGGCTACCTGCCGTCCCTACACTCTAACCACTAGGCTACCTGCCTCCACTACACTCTAACCACTAGGCTACCTGCCTCCACTACACTCTAACCACTAGGCTACCTGCCTCCACTACACTCTAACCACTAGGCTACCTGCCGTCCCTACACTCTAACCACTAGGCTACCTGCCTCCACTACACTCTAACCACTAAGCTACCTGCCGTCCCTACACTCTAACCACTAGGCTACCTGCCGCCCCTACACTCTAACCACTAGGCTACCTGCCTCCACTACACTCTAACCACTAGGCTACCTGCCTCCCTACACTCTAACCACTAGGCTACCTGCCGTCCCTACACTCTAACCACTAGGCTACCTGCCTCCCTACACTCTAACCACTAGGCTACCTGCCGTCCCTACACTCTAACCACTAGGCTACCTGCCGCCCTACACTCTAACCACTAGGCTACCAGCCATCCCTACACTCTAACCACTAGGCTACCTGCCTCCACTACACTCTAACCACTAGGCTACCTGCCTCCCCTACACTCTAACCACTAGACTATCTGCCGTCCCTACACTCTAACCACTAGACTATCTGCCGTCCCTACACTCTAACCACTAGGCTATCTGCAGTCCCTACACGCTAACGACTAGGCTACCTGCCGTCCCTACACTCTAATCACTAGGCTACCTGCCGTCCTTACACTCTAACCCCTAGGTTACCTGCCGTCCCTACACTCTAACCACTAGGCTACCTGCCGTCCCTACACTCTAAAAACTAGGCTACCTGCCGTCCCTACACTTTAACCACTAGGCTTCCTGCCGTCCCTACACTCTAAAAACTAGGCTACCTGCCGTCCCTACACTCTAACCACTAGGCTACCTGCCGTCCCTACACTCTAACCACTAGGCTACCTGCCGTCCCTACACTCTAACCACTAGGCTACCTGCCGTCCCTACACTCTAATCACTAGGCTACCTGCCGTCCCTACACTCTAACCACTAGGCTACCTGCCTCCACTACACTCTAACCACTAGGCTACCTGCCTCCACTACACTCTAACCACTAGGCTACCTGCCTCCACTACACTCTAACTACTAGGCTACCTGCCGTCCCTACACTCTAACCACTAGGCTACCTGCCTCCACTACACTCTAACCACTAGGCTACCTGCCTCCACTACACTCTAACCACTAGGCTACTTGCCTCCACTACACTCTAACCACTAGGCTACCTGCCTCCACTACACTCTAACCACTAGGCTACCTGCCTCCACTACACTCTAACCACTAGGCTACCTGCCTCCACTACACTCTAACCACTAGGCTACCTGCCTCCACTACACTCTAACTACTAGGCTACCTGCCGTCCCTACACTCTAACCACTAGGCTACCTGCCTCCACTACACTCTAACCACTAGGCTACCTGCCTCCACTACACTCTAACCACTAGGCTACTTGACTCCACTACACTCTAACCCCTAGGCTACCTGCCTCCACTACACTCTAACCACTAGGCTACCTGCCGTCCCTACACTCTAACCACTAGGCTACCTGCCTCCACTACACTCTAACCACTAAGCTACCTGCCGTCCCTACACTCTAACCACTAGGCTACCTGCCGCCCCTACACTCTAACCACTAGGCTATCTGCCGTCCCTACACTCTAACCACTAGGCTACCTGCCGCCCCTACACTCTAATCACTAGGCTACCAGCCGTCCATACACTCTAACCACTAGGCTACCTGCCGCCCCTACACTCTAATCACTAGGCTACCAGCCGTCCATACACTCTAACCACTAGGCTACCTGCCGTCCCTACACTCTAACCACTAGGCTACCTGCCGTCCCTACACTCTAACCACTAGGCTACCTGCCGTCCCTACACACTAACCACTAGGCTACCTGCCGTCCCTACACTCTAACCACTAGGCTACCTGCCGCCCCTACACGCTAACGACTAGGCTACCTACCGTCCCTACACGCTAACCACTAGAATACCTGCCGTCCCTACACTCTAACCCCTAGGCTACCTGCCGTCCCTACACTCTAACCACTAGGCTACCTGTCGCCCCTACACGCTAACGCCTAGGCTACCTGCCGTCCCTACACTCTAACCACTAGGCTGCCTGCCGTCCCTACACTCTAACCACTAAGCTACCTGCCGTCCCTACACTCTAACCACTAGGCTATCTGCCGCCCCTACACTCTAACCACTAGGCTACCAGCCGTCCATACACTCTAACCACTAGGCTACCTGCCGTCCCTACACTCTAACCACTAGACTACCTGCCGTCCATACACTCTAACCACTAGGCTACCAGCCGCCCCTACACTCTAACCACTAGGCTACCTGCCGCCCCTACACGCTAACGACTAGGCTACCTACCGTCCCTACACGCTAACCACTAGGCTACCTGCCATCCCTACACTCTAACCACTAGGCTACCTGCCGTCCTTACACTCTAACCCCTAGGCTACCTGCCGTCCCTACACTCTAACCACTAGGCTACCTGCCGTCCCTACGCTCTAACCACTAGGCAACCTGCCGTCCCTACACTCTAACCACTAGGCTACCTGCCGTCCCTACACTCTAACCACTAGGCTACCAGCCATCCCTACACTCTAACCACTAGGCTACCTGCCTCCACTACACTCTAACCACTAGGCTACCTGCCTCCCCTACACTCTAACCACTAGACTATCTGCCGTCCCTACACTCTAACCACTAGACTATCTGCCGTCCCTACACTCTAACCACTAGGCTACCTGCCGTCCCTACACTCTAACCACTAGGCTACCTGCCGTTCCTACACTCTAACCACTAGGCTACCTGCCTCCACTACACTCTAACCACTAGGCTACCTGCCTCCCTACACTCTAACCACTAGGCTACCTGCCGTCCCTACACTCTAACCACTAGGCTACCTGCCGTCCCTACACTCTAACCACTAGGCTACCTGCCGCCCCCACTAGGCTACCTGCCGCCCCTACACTCTAACCACTAGGCTACCTGCCGTCCACTCTAACCACTAGGCTACTCTAACCACTAGGCTACCTGCCGTCCCTACACTCTAACCACTAGGCTACCTGCCGTCCCTACACTCTAACCACTAGGCTACCTGCCTCCACTACACTCTAACCACTAGGCTACCTGCCTCCCTACACTCTAACCACTAGACTATCTGCCTCCCTACACTCTAACCACTAGACTATCTGCCGTCCCTACACTCTAACCACTAGGCTATCTGCCGTCCCTACACTCTAACCACTAGGCTACCTGCCTCCACTACACTCTAACCACTAGGCTACCTGCCGTCCCCTACACTCTAACCACTAGGCTACCTGCCTCCACTACACTCTAACCACTAGGCTACCTGCCGTCCCTACACTCTAACCACTAGGCTACCTGCCGCCCCTACACTCTAACCACTAGGCTACCTGCCGTCCCTACACTCTAACCACTAGGCTACCTGCCATCCCTACACTCTAACCACTAGGCTACCTGCCTCCACTACACTCTAACCACTAGGCTACCTGCCTCCCCTACACTCTAACCACTAGGCTACCTGCCGTCCCTACACTCTAACCACTAGGCTACCTGCCGTCCCTACACTCTAACCACTAGGCTACCTGCCGTCCCTGCACTCTAACCACTAGGCTACCTGCCGTCCCTACACGTCCCTGCGCTCTAACCACTAGGCACCTGCCGTCCCTCCCTACACTCTAACCACTAGGCTACCTGCCGTCCCTACACTCTAACCACTAGGCTACCAGCCATCCCTACACTCTAATCACTAGGCTACCTGCCTCCACTACACTCTAACCACTAGGCTACCTGCCTCCCTACACTCTAACCACTAGACTATCTGCCGTCCCTACACTCTAACCACTAGACTATCTGCCGTCCCTACACTCTAACCACTAGGCTATCTGCAGTCCCTACACTCTAACCACTAGGCTACCTGCCGTCTACACTCTAACCACTAGGCTACCTGCCTCCACTACACTCTAACCACTAGGCTACCTGCCTCCACTACACTCTAACCACTAGGCTACCTGCCGTCCCTACACTCTAACCACTAAGATACCTGCCGTCCCTACACTCTAACCACTAGGCTACCTGCCGCCCCTACACTCTAACCACTAGGCTATCTGCCGCCCCTACACTCTAACCACTAGGCTACCTGCCGTCCCTACACTCTAACCACTAGGCTATCTGCCGTCCCTACACTCTAACCACTAGGCTACCTGCCTCCACTACACTCTAACCACTAGGCTACCTGCCGCCACTACACTCTAACCACTAGGCTATCTGCCGTCCCTACACTCTAACCACTAGGCTACCTGCCGCCCCTACACTCTAACCACTAGGCTATCTGCCGTCCCTACACTCTAACCACTAGGCTACCTGCCGTCCCTGCGCTCTAACCACTAGGCAACCTGCCGTCCCTACACTCTAACCACTAGGCTACCTGCCGTCCCTACACTCTAACCACTAGGCTACCAGCCATCCCTACACTCTAACCACTAGGCTACCTGCCTCCACTACACTCTAACCACTAGGCTACCTGCCTCCCCTACACTCTAACCACTAGACTATCTGCCGTCCCTACACTCTAACCACTAGACTATCTGCCGTCCCTACACTCTAACCACTAGGCTATCTGCAGTCCCTACACTCTAACCACTAGGCTACCTGCCGTTACTACACTCTAACCACTAGGCTACCTGCCTCCACTACACTCTAACCACTAGGCTACCTGCCTCCACTACACTCTAACCACTAGGCTACCTGCCGTCCCTACACTCTAACCACTAAGATACCTGCCGTCCCTACACTCTAACCACTAGGCTACCTGCCGCCCCTACACTCTAACCACTAGGCTATCTGCCGCCCCTACACTCTAACCACTAGGCTACCTGCCGTCCCTACACTCTAACCACTAGGCTATCTGCCGTCCCTACACTCTAACCACTAGGCTACCTGCCTCCACTACACTCTAACCACTAGGCTACCTGCCTCCACTACACTCTAACCACTAGGCTACCTGCCGTCCCTACACTCTAACCACTAAGATACCTGCCGTCCCTACACTCTAACCACTAGGCTACCTGCCGTCCCTGCGCTCTAACCACTAGGCAACCTGCCGTCCCTACACTCTAACCACTAGGCTACCTGCCGTCCCTACACTCTAACCACTAGGCTACCTGCCGTCCCTACACTCTAACCACTAGGCTACCTGCCTCCCCTACACTCTAACCACTAGGCTACCTGCCTCCACTACACTCTAACCACTAGGCTACCTGCCGTCCCTACACTCTAACCACTAAGATACCTGCCGTCCCTACACTCTAACCACTAGGCTACCTGCCGCCCCTACACTCTAACCACTAGGCTATCTGCCGCCCCTACACTCTAACCACTAGGCTACCTGCCGTCCCTACACTCTAACCACTAGGCTATCTGCTGTCCCTACACTCTAACCACTAGGCTACCTGCCTCCACTACACTCTAACCACTAGGCTACCTGCCTCCACTACACTCTAACCACTAGGCTACCTGCCGTCCCTACACTCTAACCACTAAGATACCTGCCGTCCCTACACTCTAACCACTAGGCTACCTGCCGTCCCTGCGCTCTAACCACTAGGCAACCTGCCGTCCCTACACTCTAACCACTAGGCTACCTGCCGTCCCTACACTCTAACCACTAGGCTACCTGCCGTCCCTACACTCTAACCACTAGGCTACCTGCCTCCCCTACACTCTAACCACTAGACTATCTGCCGTCCCTACACTCTAACCACTAGACTATCTGCCGTCCCTACACTCTAACCACTAGGCTATCTGCAGTCCCTACACTCTAACCACTAGGCTACCTGCCGTCCCTACACTCTAACCACTAGGCTACCTGCCTCCACTACACTCTAACCACTAGGCTACCTGCCTCCACTACACTCTAACCACTAGGCTACCTGCCGTCCCTACACTCTAACCACTAAGATACCTGCCGTCCCTACACTCTAACCACTAGGCTACCTGCCGCCCCTACACTCTAACCACTAGGCTATCTGCCGTCCCTACACTCTAACCACTAGGCTATCTGCCGTCCCTACACTCTAACCACTAGGCTATCTGCAGTCCCTACACTCTAACCACTAGGCTACCTGCCGTTCCTACACTCTAACCACTAGGCTACCTGCCTCCACTACACTCTAACCACTAGGCTACCTGCCTCCCTACACTCTAACCACTAGACTATCTGCCGTCCCTACACTCTAACCACTAGGCTATCTGCCGTCCCTACACTCTAACCACTAGGCTACCTGCAGCCCCTACACTCTAACCACTAGGCTACCTGCCTCCACTACACTCTAACCACTAGGCTACCTGCCTCCCTACACTCTAACCACTAGACTATCTGCCGTCCCTACACTCTAACCACTAGACTATCTGCCGTCCCTACACTCTAACCACTAGGCTATCTGCAGTCCCTACACTCTAACCACTAGGCTACCTGCCGTCCACTACACTCTAACCACTAGGCTACCTGCCTACACTCCCTGCCTCCACTACACTCTAACCACTAGGCTACCTGCCGTCCCTAACTAACCACTAGGCTACCTGCCTCCCCTACACTCTAACCACTAGGCTACCTGCCGCCCTACACTCTAACCACTAGGCTACCTGCCGTCCCTACACTCTAACCACTAGGCTACCTGCCGTCCCTACACTCTAACCACTAGGCTACCTGCCGCCCTACACTCTAACCACTAGGCTACCTGCCGCCCTACACTCTAACCACTAGGCTACCTGCCGTCCCTACACTCTAACCACTAGGCTACCTGCCGTCCCTACACTCTAACCACTAGGCTACCTGCCTCCACTACACTCTAACCACTAGGCTACCTGCCGTCCCCACTACACTCTAACCACTAGGCTACCTGCCGTCCCTACACTCTAACCACTAGGCTACCTGCCGTCCCTACACTCTAACCACTAGGCTACCTGCCACTAGGCTCCCTACACTCTAACCACTAGGCTACCTGCCGTCCCTACACTAGGCTAACACTCTAACCACTAGGCTACCTGCCGTCCCTACACTCTAACCACTAGGCTACCTGCCTCCCTACACTCTAACCACTAGGCTACCTGCCTCCACTACACTCTAACCACTAGGCTACCTGCCTCCCTACACTCTAACCACTAGGCTACCTGCCGTCACTCTACACTCTAACCACTAGGCTACCTGCCGTCCCTACACTCTAACCACTAGGCTACCACTCTAACCACTGGGCTACCTGCCGTCCCTACACTCTAACCACTAACCCTGCCGTCCCTACACTCTAACCACTAGCTACCTGCCTCCCTACACTCTAACCACTAGGCTACCTGCCGTCCCTACACTCTAACCACTAGGCTACCTGCCGTCCCTACACTCTAACCACTAGGCTACCTGCCGTCCCTACACTCTAACCACTAGGCTACCTGCCGTCCCTACACTCTAACCACTAGGCTACCTGCCTCCACTACACTCTAACCACTAGGCTACCTGCCTCCACTACACTCTAACCACTAGGCTACCTGCCCTACACTCCCTACACTCTAACCACTAAGATACCTGCCGTCCCTACACTCTAACCACTAGGCTACCTGCCGCCCTACACTCTAACCACTAGGCTACCTGCCGTCCCTACACTCTAACCACTAGGCTACCTGCCGTCCCTACACTCTAACCACTAGGCTAACACTCTAACCACTAGGCTACCTGCCGTCCCTACACTCTAACCACTAGGCTACCTGCCGTCCCTACACTCTAACCACTAGGCTACCTGCCTCCACTACACTCTAACCACTAGGCTACCTGCCTCCCTACACTCTAACCACTAGGCTATCTGCCGTCCCTACACTCTAACCACTAGGCTACCTGCCGTCCCTACACTCTAACCACTAGGCTACCTGCCGTCCCTACACTCTAACCACTAGGCTACCTGCCTCCCTACACTCTAACCACTAGGCTACCTGCCGTCCCTACACTCTAACCACTAGGCTACCTGCCGTCCCTACACTCTAACCACTAGGCTATCTGCCGTCCCTACACTCTAACCACTAGGCTACCTGCCGTCCCTACACTCTAACCACTAGGCTACCTGCCGTCCTACACTCTAACCACTAGGCTACCTGCCGTCCCTACACTCTAACCACTAGGCTACCTGCCTCCCTACACTCTAACCACTAGGCTACCTGCCGTCCCTACACTCTAACCACTAGGCTAACCTGGCTACGCCCCTACACTCTAACCACTAGGCTATCTGCCGTCCCTACACTCTAACCACTAGGCTACCTGCCGTCCCTACACTCTAACCACTAGGCTACCTGCCGTCCCTACACTCTAACCACTAGGCTACCTGCCTCCACTACACTCTAACCACTAGGCTACCTGCCGTCCCTACACTCTAACCACTAGGCTACCTGCCGTCCCTACACTCTAACCACTAGGCTACCTGCCGTCCCTACACTCTAACCACTAGGCTACCTGCCGTCCCTACACTCTAACCACTAGGCTACCTGCCGTCCCTACACTCTAACCACTAGGCTACCTGCCGTCCCTACACTCTAACCACTAGGCTACCTGCCGTCCCTACACTCTAACCACTAGGCTACCTGCCGTCCCTACACTCTAACCACTAGGCTACCTGCCGTCCCTACACTCTAACCACTAAGCTACCTGCCGTCCCTACACTCTAACCACTAGGCTACCTGCCGTCCCTACACTCTAACCACTAGGCTACCTGCCGCCCCTACACTCTAACCACTAGGCTACCTGCCGTCCCTACACTCTAACCACTAGGCTACCTGCCGTCCCTACACTCTAACCACTAGGCTACCTGCCTCCACTACACTCTAACCACTAGGCTACCTGCCGACCACTACACTCTAACCACTAGGCTACCTGCCGTCCCTACACTCTAACCACTAAGATACCTGCCGTCCCTACACTCTAACCACTAGGCTACCTGCCGTCCCTACACTCTAACCACTAGGCTACCTGCCGTCCCTACACTCTAACCACTAGGCTACCTGCCGTCCCTACACTCTAACCACTAGGCTACCTGCCGTCCCTACACTCTAACCACTAGGCTATCTGCCGCCCCTACACTCTAACCACTAGGCTACCTGCCGTCACTACACTCTAACCACTAAACTATCTGCCGTCCCTACACTCTAACCACTAGGCTACCTGCCGTCCCTACACTCTAACCACTAGGCTACCTGCCGTCCCTACACTCTAACCACTAGGCTACCTGCCTCCACTACACTCTAACCACTAGGCTACCTGCCTCCACTACACTCTAACCACTAGGCTACCTGCCGTCCCTACACTCTAACCACTAAGATACCTGCCGTCCCTACACTCTAACCACTAGGCTACCTGCCGTCCCTACACTCTAACCACTAGGCTATCTGCCGCCCTACACTCTAACCACTAGGCTACCTGCCGCCCCTACACTCTAACCACTAGGCTATCTGCAGCCCTACACTCTAACCACTAGGCTACCTGCCGTCCCTACACTCTAACCACTAGGCTACCTGCCGTCCCTACACTCTAACCACTAGGCTACCTGCCGTCCCTACACTCTAACCACTAGGCTACCTGCCGTCCCTACACTCTAACCACTAGGCTACCTGCCGTCCCTACACTCTAACCACTAAGATACCTGCCGTCCCTACACTCTAACCACTAGGCTACCTGCCGTCCCTACACTCTAACCACTAGGCTACCTGCCGCCCCTACACTCTAACCACTAGGCTACCTGCCGTCCCTACACTCTAACCACTAGGCTACCTGCCGTCCCTACACTCTAACCACTAGGCTACCTGCCGTCCCTACACTCTAACCACTGGGCTACCTGCCGTCCCTACACCACTAGGCTACCTGCCGTCCCTACACTCTAACCACTAGGCTACCTGCCGTCCCTACACTCTAACCACTAGGCTACCTGCCGTCCCTACACTCTAACCACTAGGCTACCTGCCGTCCCTACACTCTAACCACTAGGCTACCTGCCGTCCCTACACTCTAACCACTAGGCTACCTGCCGTCCCTACACTCTAACCACTAGGCTACCTGCCGTCCCTACACTCTAACCACTAGGCTACCTGCCGTCCCTACACTCTAACCACTAACACCTAACCACTGGCTACCTGCCGTCCCTACACTCTAACCACTGGCTACCTGCCGTCCCTACACTCTAACCACTAGGCTACCTGCCGACCCTACACTCTAACCACTAGGCTACCTGCCGTCCCTACACTCTAACCACTAGGCTACCTGCCGTCCCTACACTCTAACCACTAGGCTACCTGCCGACCCTACACTCTAACCACTAGGCTACCTGCCGTCCCTACACTCTAACCACTAGGCTACCTGCCGTCCCTACACTCTAACCACTAGGCTACCTGCCGTCCCAACACTCTAACCACTAGGCTACCTGCCGTCCCTACACTCTAACCACTAGGCTACCTGCCGTCCCTACACTCTAACCACTAGGCTACCTGCCTCCACGCATTGACCGCTTTTGTTGAATATTTTGCCTTTGAGCTACATATTTAGAAAGACTTTAGAAGAATTGTTTGAATCACATCAACTTCGTTCAAGGTTCATTCTCTCGAATGACCTTTATGCAAAACCATTACTTTGCATTAACAGTAAAGTGATCGTTGTGTTTTCACAGGTCTGTGTAAATGTCTGTGCTGTGGCCTGGTAAAAAAGGAATGAGATACGATTCAATCAACAAATGAAACCGCTTTCCCTGTCTTTAAACTTTCACAAGTTATTCATTTATTCATTTTTTTGCCACCCTGGAAAGAGTTCGACCAAAGTACTTTTCCTTTAGTTTCACAAGCCCAGATGATGGTGATATCTGAAGAAGGTTTTTACTTCCAAAGGGGTGATAGCTGGTTGTTTTACCAACTTTAGTTGAATAAACCGATTAGTACATTGTTCTGGATTAGTTTCTGCTGAACTATTAAAATGTAGCTGTACGGAATGTAGTAGCAGCTTTAATGGTGTGTTCTTTAGTGTAAGGGATTTCTTCCATTGACGGAGAGGCGGACCAAAGCGCAGCGTGGTTATTTTGATTCATGTTTTAATAAATCCCTTCACATGAACAAACTAACAAAAACAAGAAACGTGAAAACCCAAAACAGTCCTATCTGGTGCAAAACACAGAGACAGGAACAATCACCCACAAACACACAGTGACACCCAGGCTACCTAAGTATGATTCTCAATCAGAGACAACTAATGACACATGCCTCTGATTGAGAACCATACTAGGCCAAAACATAGAAATACCCAAATCATAGAAAAACAAACATAGACTGCCCACCCCAACTCACGCCCTGACCATACTAAATAATGACAAAACAAAGGAAATAAAGGTCAGAACGTGACATTTAGATAGTTTTATTTATTTATCATTTGAAGATTGACATATTGACATATTGACATATTGAGACATATTGAGACCAAGATCTCTTTTATAAATGTGCCCTGTATATACAACATAAATATACACATTATAACCAATCTATATATACACTGTATGTTAAAATTCAAAAACCCAGTCAGGGAAGCATCAATAAAACCTCAATAACAGTTACATTCCTCCACCAATAAGTCCCTAATCACTACTTTAAACTGAACGGCACCAGAACATCAATAAGTCCCTAATCAATACTTTAAACTGTACGGCACCAGAACATCAATAAGTCCCTAATCAATACTTTAAACTGAACGGCACCAGAACATCAATAAGTCCCTAATCAATACTTTAAACTGTACGGCACCAGAACATCAATAAGACCCTAATCACTACTTTAAACTGAACGGCACCAGAACATCAATAAGTCCCTAATCACTACTTTAAACTGAACAGCACCAGAACATCAATAAGTCCCTAATCACTACTATAAACTGAACGGCACCAGAACATCAATAAGTCCCTAATCACTACTTTAAACTGTACGGCACCAGAACATCAATAAGTCCCTAATCACTACTTTAAACTGAACGGCACCAGAACATCAATAAGTCCCTAATCACTACTATAAACTGAACGGCACCAGAACATCAATAAGTCCCTAATCACTACTTTAAACTGAACGGCACCAGAACATCAATAAGTCCCTAATCACTACTTTAAACTGAACGGCACCAGAACATCAATAAGTCCCTAATCACTACTATAAACTGAATGGCACCAGAACATCAAGATTAAAAGTATTTGGAATTTTGTTCCAGCAAAACGGTGCATTAAAACTAAACTGTAGCCCTACTGTAGGTCGGTGGAGACCCTTAGGAACCTCAAGAGTTAACCAATTCTGTGAACTGGTTTTTTTTTGCAACTCAGGTGTCTATACTTCAACAGCAAAGTTAGATAAGACAGATGTTAAATGAAGTAGGGACTTGTAAACAGATAGGAAGTAATGCAGAGATCTACAGGTCTTTAATGAAGTCCAGCCAACCTGTAGAAACAGGATGCATTGATGAGTATCAAAACTGTCACCTGTAACAAAACAAAGTGCATTATGGTAGATGGCATCCAAAAGTTAAAGAGTAGTACCAGCTTTACTTTGATGAATAATATAATACCATACTCAAGAACAGATGAAAAAGGTTCACTGAATAACCTGCTTCCTACTGCTTAGAGAAAAGGCACCATCTGTTTCTGTAGAAAAAATAACAACTTTAACATCTTAGCTTCTTATCCAGATCATCTATATGTTTTATAAACGATCAAATCCATATCAATCCAAATGCCTTAAGTATTCATATTCGGGAACACGTTCGATTGGAGAACCATCTAATGACTGAACATGTAGTTCATCTGAAACATTCTTAGTTTAAAGACAACATGTAGTTAGTTTAGTATTACGTTTTAAATCAGATTCCTGCGTAGCTATAAAATCAGACTGTAGTGTAAACACAGCCAGATCAGCAGTCGGGGACAATAGAATACGTCGTAGTATCATCAGCACACAGAGGAACATTTTAGAACAGATTGACCTTCAGTGTTTATATAAATAGTGAAGAGAACAGGGCTCAAAATCAACCTATGTGGTACACCTTTATGTACTTAAAAAAAAAAGGTATAATTTAACCCCATCAATCACAATGGCCTGAGTTCTGTCACTAAGATAATCATGAAACTATGAACAGGCGACAGAGCTCAGGCCTATCGAGGACAACTTATTCAATAAAATAGCATGAGTTTCAAAAGCTTTTGACAGGTTCACAAACAAAGGATTGAAAAGACCATTAACAACTGAAGTGGTTGCTGTAATAGTGCTCTGCCAAGGCCTAAACCCTGATTGGATGTCCAGGCCTAGGTACTGATTGAATATCTAGGCCTAGGTACTGATTGGATGTCCATTCAAAATACATTTCTCAGATAAAAAATAAAAAAAATAAAATAAAAAAAAGAGAGAGAGCAAAGTTGTACATTTAACTATGGATTCTAGAATCTTAGCCAGACAATGAAGGATTCTAGAATCTTAGCCAGACAATGAAGGATTCTAGAATCTTAGCCAGACAATGATCAGCATCACTACACTCCCCGTCCTTACCGCGTGGCAGGACAAAAGCTGATTTCCATACTTGTGGAATATTTCCTGGAAACAATGTTACATTTTTTTTTTTTTTTTTTAAGTGGGTTATTGAGCCAATAATAAAGGGCGCTGAACACCTAAGCAGACCAGGATCCAATCGGTCTGTCCCTGTGGATTTTGTTGTTGTCTATTGCCAGCAGAAGCATTCAGGACTTATTTTTTTGTGAATAAGCCTGAAAGAAAGGCTTTGACTATCGTTTCTTCTCTGATCATTCAGTTTCCTCTTATCAGCGTCTAGTCCTGTATCATTGTGAATAGGCTTAGAAGTCATTTCAAAAAGAGAGATTGCCCGCTGAAATAAAATGGTGATTAAATGCATCAATGACGCCATTTTTTTCCTTCTGTTAACGAGGCCAGTGCCTGAAGTAATGTGTTGTGTCAGAAAGAAAGAGGTAGGGAATTGACAGTTTTTCCAGAATTCAGACGGGGTACTCATTACAATGCGAAAGAGTGGTTTACGTAATAATCCGATTTAGCCTTTCTGAATTGCCTTACACAGTGATGCCTCAGTTGGTTAAAAGTTTGCCAGTCCGTACCTACGCTTGTGTTCTTGGACATTGACCCAAGCATCATCTCTTTAATGAATTCCTTCAGATCAATTCTGGCGTGCACCAGGCATTCCATCTACCTTTCACCCTTCATTTGTTTTAGGAGGCATGATTATATAATAGTATTGAAGACATCCACAAAAAGGCTCAAAGCATAAATCACATTCCGGGATTATCTGAAATACAATCAATACAATCAATCAAATACAATCAAGGTCACTAAAATTAAGATTGTCAAAAAAAATAAAAAATAAAAGACCCTGTTCAATTAAGTTGTTCAACATTCCGATGACACAAAACGTAGATTTCTTTATTTTCTATTTATATTATATATTTATTTTCTCACATCTCAACTCAAACAACTGGAAAATGATCCATATTATAATGGGTGAAGACAATATATATATATATTTGTTGTATTCGGTTAAAATAAAAATCAATCTGAGTTGTCTTTGAAGTATCTTTAGGGTTTAGTCACCAAGCAGGGTTAGGATTAGATCATTATACATGTCTTTTAGATTGTCTGAGGGCTGCATTTCCCATTCATCATTTAGGTCACCCAAGATAATAACTTGTGATTTAGTAAAAAAACAAGTTAACTCCTTGAGTGCACAAAGGTTAGCAGAGGGAGGATGGTAGACCCCTATAACAGCCATGGATACATTTTTTTCCCCAGGACAAAGGCTTAAAGATAGTAGCTAAAACATTTTGGCAAGGGAAATTGAGTTCAGTAAAGAGACAGAGAAATTATTTTTAATAAAAACAACCACTCCACAACCTCTAACCTGTCAGTCAGCTCTGAACACACTATAAACCCTCAGTATTAATATCAGAGACCAAAATGTCCCCACAGATCCAAGTTCCAGTCAATACCAGAATGTCCGGATTCGTCTGCATAGCCCAGATCTTAATGTGATCCAGTTTAGGAAGTTAGCTCTTAATGTTCAGATGGATCAACCCAAGTCCTTTACGATTTTAAAGTCACTTGGAGTCTCCAACTCAATAAGCTAGGTTCAATAAGCAGATGCAAGCCCTGTCTGATGGTTGATATTGATATAGTTGCTATGGCTATAGTTGCTATGGCTATCAGATTGCAATAGAACTGCACCAGTTGGTCTAGTAATAGAAGAAGTAGAGTAGAAATCTGAATGACTTTTTCAAGGTTAGCACCATAGGCCCTGAGGCCGCAGTCAATGTCAATATGAGGACCTCTCAGAGTACCGATGATGGAGTGTTACAAACTGATGGGAAGGGTAGGAGAGATGGGAGGTGGAGAGGTGACCTCACTAGGGAGGAATCGCTGCAGGGCAGCCCTGGCGGGTCAGTCAGAGAGTGGCGCAGTGACACGACGACCAGGCTGGAGGAAGTAGGAAAAGGAAAAGGTCTTAGAGTCTGAACTATACGGGATACTCTGTAACGTCTCAATGTGTTTACCCTGGATGTCAGCTCAGACATACACTGTATTCGGAAAGTGTTCATATCACTTGACTTTTTCCACAAATTGTTACGTTACAGTCTTATTCTACAATGGATTAAATTGTTTTCTTTCCTCATCAGTTTATACACAATACCCCATAATGACAAAGCAAAATCAGTTTTTTTAGAAATGTAAGCAAATTTACTGCAAATAAAAAACAGAAATATTACATTTACATGAGTATTCAGACCCTTTACTCAGTAGTTTGTTGAAACACCTTTGGCAGTGATTACAACATTGAGTCTTCTTGAGTATGACACTACAAGCTTGGCACACCTGTATTTGAGAAGTTTATCCCATTCTTCTCTGCAGATCCTCTCAAGCTCTGTCAGGTTTGATGGGGAGTGTCGCTGCACAGCTATTTTCAGGTCTCTCCAGGGATGTTCAATCGGGTTCAAGTTCGGGCTCAGGCTGGGCCACTCAAGGACATTCAGAGACTTGTCCCGAAGCCACTCCTGTGTTGTCTTGGCTGTGTGTTTAGGGTCGTTGTCCTGTTGGAAGGGGAACCTTCACCCCAGTGTGAGGTCCTGAGCGCTCTGGAGCAGAATGTCATCAAGGATCTTTCTGTACTTTGCTCTGTTCATCTTTCCCTCGATCCTGACTAGTCTCCCAGTCCCTGCCGCTGAAAAACATCCCCACAGCATGATGCTGCCACCACCATGCTTCACCATGGGGATGGTGCCAGGTTTCCTCCAGACGTGATGCTTGGCATTCAGGCCAAAGAGTTCAATCTTGGTTTCATCAGACCAGAGAATCTTGTTTCTCGTGGTCTGAGAGTCTTTAGGTGCCTTTTGGCAAACTCTAAGCGGCCTGTCATGTGCCTTTTACTGAGGAGTGGCTTCCGTCTGGCCACTCTACAATAACAGCCTGATTAGTGGAGTGTAGCAGAGATGGTTGTCCTTCTAGAAGATTCACACTTCTTCACAAAGATGTGAACTCTAGAGCTCTATCAGAGTGACCATCAGGTTCTTGGTCACCTCCCCTACCAAGGCCCTTGTCCCCTGATTGGTCAGTTTGGGTAGTCAGCCAGCTCTAGGAAGAGTCTGAGTGATTCCAAACTTCTCCCATTTAAGAATGATGGAGGCCACTGTGTTCTTGGGGACCTTCAATGCTGCAGAATTTTTTTGGTACCCTTCCTCAGATATGTGCCTCGACAAAATCCTGTCTCAGAGCTCTACAGACAATTCTTTCAAACTTAGGGCTTGGTTTTTGCTCTGACATGCATTGTCAACTGTGGGACCTTGTATAGACAGGTGTGTGCCTTTCCAAATCATGTCCAATCAATTGAATTTACCACAGGTGGACTCCAATCAAGTTGTAGAAACATCTCAAGGATGATCGATGGAAACAGGATGCACCTGAGCTCAATTTTGAGTCTCATAGCAAAAGGGTCTGAATGCTTATGTAATTAAGGTATGTCTGTTTTTTAGGTTTAATACATTTGCTAAACTAAAAATTTAACTGTTTTCACTTTGTCCTTATGGGGTATTGTATTTTGATAGCTGAGGATTTTAATTTATTTAATCATTTTAGAATAAGGCTGTAACGTAACAAAATATGGAAAAAGTCAAAGGGTCTGAATACATGTTAAGGAATTGTACTTCCCTTCTACTGGTAATGTTTGTCTATGGAGATTGCATGGCTGTGTGCTCAATTTTATACACCAGCAACGGGTGTGGCTGAAATAGCCGAATCCACTCATTTGAAGGGGAGTCCACATACTTTAGTACATATAGTGTATATTCTTCAATAAGCTGACAGTTTGGCCGGTCAATATTATGGCGGAACTGTGCAAAATAGGTGCAGCTCCTACATGGGATGAAACATTCCTCGTAATTTCTGAAGGTAGCAGCTGGCAATCTGGAAAAATACAGTTTCCCTTGTACGTTGGCAAGAAATCAGCTAAAAGGCAATCAATCCACACGGTGGGATAGTTAGTTGAATCAGAGTTTGTAGGACCATCACAGTTATAGGCAGCAAGCCAGAAACCAACCACAGACTAGAACCCAGCCAGCACTATGACCCACAATAAACCCAACCACAGACTAGAACCCAGCCAGCACTAGAACCCACAATAAACCCAACCACAGACTAGAACCCAGCCAGTCCTAGGACCCACAATAAACCCAACCATAGACTAGAACCAAGCCAGCACTAGGACCCACAATAAACCCAACCACAGACTAGAACCCAGCCAGCACTAGAACCCACAATAAACCCAACCACAGACTAGAACCCAGCCAGCACTAGGACCCACAATAAACCCAACCACAGACTAGAACCCAGCCAGCACTAGGACCCACAATAAACCCAACCACAGACTAGAACCCAGCCAGCACTAGGACCCACAATAAACCCAACCAAGGCACAAAACTAGCCAGCACTAGGACCCACAATAAACCCAACCACAGACTAGAACCCAGCCAGCACTAGGACCCACAATAAACCCAACCACAGACTAGAACCCAGCCAGCACTAGGACCTACAATAAACCCAACCAAGGCACAAAACTAGCCAGCACTAGGACCCACAATAAACCCAACCACAGACTAGAACCCAGCCAGCACTAGGACCCACAATAAACCCAACCACAGACTAGAACCCAGCCAGCATTAGGACCCACAATAAACCCGACCAAGGCACAAAACTAGCCAGCACTAGAACCCACAATAAACCCAACCACAGACTAGAACCCAGCCAGCACTAGGACCCACAATAAACCCAACCACAGACTAGAACCCAGCCAGCACTAGAACCCACAATAAACCCAACCACAGACTAGAACCCAGCCAGCACTAGGACCCACAATAAACCCAACCACAGACTAGAACCCAGCCAGCACTAGGACCCACAATAAACCCAACCACAGACTAGAACCCAGCCAGCACTAGGACCCACAATAAACCCAACCAAGGCACAAAACTAGCCAGCACTAGGACCCACAATAAACCCAACCACAGACTAGAACCCAGCCAGCACTAGGACCCACAATAAACCCAACCACAGACTAGAACCCAGCCAGCACTAGGACCCACAATAAACCCAACCAAGGCACAAAACTAGCCAGCACTAGGACCCACAATAAACCCAACCACAGACTAGAACCCAGCCAGCACTAGGACCCACAATAAACCCAACCACAGACTAGAACCCAGCCAGCATTAGAACCCACAATAAACCCAACCACAGACTAGAACCCAGCCAGCACTAGGACCCACAATAAACCCGACCAAGGCACAAAACTAGCCAGCACTAGGACCCACAATAAACCCGACCAAGGCACAAAACTAGCCAGCACTAGGACCCACAATAAACCCGACCAAGGCACAAAACTAGCCAGCACTAGGACCCACAATAAACCCAACCAAGGCACAAAACTAGCCAGCACTAGGACCCACAATAAACCCAACCACAGACTAGAACCCAGCCAGCACTAGGACCCACAATAAACCCAACCACAGACTAGAACCCAGCCAGCATTAGGACCCACAATAAACCCAACCACAGACTAGAACCCAGCCAGCACTAGGACCCACAATAAACCCGACCAAGGCACAAAACTAGCCAGCACTAGGACCCACAATAAACCCGACCAAGGCACAAAACTAGCCAGCACTAGGACCCACAATAAACCCGACCAAGGCACAAAACTAGCCAGCACTAGGACCCACAATAAACCCAACCAAGGCACAAAACTAGCCAGCACTAGGACCCACAATAAACCCAACCACAGACTAGAACCCAGCCAGCACCCCACAGACACTAGGACCCACCCAGCCAGCACTAGGACCCACAATAAACCCAACCACAGACTAGAACCCAGCCAGCACTAGGACCCACAATAAACCCAACCACAGACTAGAACCCAGCCAGCATTAGGACCCACAATAAACCCGACCAAGGCACAAAACTAGCCAGCACTAGGGCCCACAATAAAACCGACCAAGGCACAAAACTAGCCAGCACTAGGACCCACAATAAACCCGACCAAGGCACAAAACTAGCCAGCACTAGGACCCACAATAAACCCGACCAAGGCACAAAACTAGCCAGCACTAGGACCCACAATAAACCCAACCAAGGCACAAAACTAGCCAGCACTAGGACCCACAATAAACCCAACCACAGACTAGAACCCAGCCAGCACTAGGACCCACAATAAACCCAACCACAGACTAGAACCCAGCCAGCATTAGGACCCACAATAAACCCAACCACAGACTAGAACCCAGCCAGCACTAGGACCCACAATAAACCCGACCAAGGCACAAAACTAGCCAGCACTAGGACCCACAATAAACCCGACCAAGGCACAAAACTAGCCAGCACTAGGACCCACAATAAACCCGACCAAGGCACAAAACTAGCCAGCACTAGGACCCACAATAAACCCAACCAAGGCACAAAACTAGCCAGCACTAGGACCCACAATAAACCCAACCACAGACTAGAACCCAGCCAGCACTAGGACCCACAATAAACCCAACCACAGACTATAACCCAGCCAGCACTAGGACCCACAATAAACCCAACCAAGGCACAAAACTAGCCAGCACTAGGACCCACAATAAACCCAACCACAGACTAGAACCCAGCCAGCACTAGGACCCACAATAAACCCAACCACAGACTAGAACCCAGCCAGCATTAGGACCCACAATAAACCCGACCAAGACACAAAACTAGCCAGCACTAGGGCCCACAATAAACCCGACCAAGGCACAAAACTAGCCAGCACTAGGACCCACAATAAACCCGGCCAAGGCACAAAACTAGCCAGCACTAGGACCCACAATAAACCCAACCACAAAACTAGCCAGCACTAGGACCCACAATAAACCCAACCACAGACTAGAACCCAGCCAGCACTAGGACCCACAATAAACCCAACCAAGGCACAAAACTAGCCAGCACTAGGACCCACAATAAACCCGACCAAGGCACAAAACTAGCCAGCACTAGGACCCACAATAAACCCAACCACAGACTAGAACCCAGCCAGCACTAGGACCCACAATAAACCCAACCAAGGCACAAAACTAGCCAGCATAACAACAGCAAGGAGAGATCGTTGACTTACTCAACATGAATAAATGCTGGGGCCCATCAAAACAATAACATGCCACCAGTATGATAGCCAGGAGAGGATCACCTTGGAGGGGACATTGTTTCCAGTGCAGGCCCATTGGAAGCTGGGAGGGAGGCAAGAGCTACACCACACATACGGCATCCGTGTAGGCTAAACCAAGTTAGATTTAAAGTTTGACAGAGTTAAAAGAAAAATCGATATCTCAGACTGGCCAATAAAAAAAATATATTAAGATGGGCAAAAGAACAGCAGAAGGCCGGCATCCCGGGAATCACCTCTTCACTGTTGACGTTGAGACTGGTGTTTTTAGGGTACTATTTAGGACTTGTGAGGCGTCTGTTTCTCAAACTAGACACTCTAATGTGCTTTTGCTCTTGCTCAGCTGTGCACCGGGGCCTCCCTTCAGTTTCTTGCAAATTTCTCGCATAGAATAGCCTTCATTTCTCAAAACAAGAATAGACTGATGAGTTTCAGTAGATAGTTCTTTCTTTCTGGCCATTTTGAGCCTGTAATTAAACCCACAAATGCTGATGCACCAGATATTCAACTAGTCTAAAGAAGGCCAGTTTTAATGCTTCTTTTATCAGCAAAACAGTTTTCAGCTGTGCTAACATAATTGCAAAAATGGTTTTCTAATGGTCAATTAGCCTTTTAAAATTCTAAACTTGGATTAGCTAACACAACGTGCCATTGGAACACAGGAGTGATGGTTGCTGATAATGGACCTCTGTACGCCTATTCAGATATTCTACTAAAAATCATCCGTTTCCAGCTACAATAGTCATTTACAACATTAACAATGTCTACATTGTATTTCTGATCAATTTGATGTTATATTAATGGACAAAAAAAAGGCTTTTATTTAAAAAACAAGGACATTTCTAAGTGACACCAAACTTTAGAACGGAGGCTACATGTTTCAAATAGACCAGCATAGTCACTGTACCTAAGAAAGCGAAGGTAACCTCCCTGTACCTAAGAAAGCGAAGGTAACCTCCCTGTACCTAAGAAAGCGAAGGTAACCTGCCTGTACCTAAGAAAGCGAAGTTAACCTCTCTGTACCTAAGAAAGCGAAGGTAACCTCCCTGTACCTAAGAAAGCGAAGTTAACCTCTCTGTACCTAAGAAAGCGAAGGTAACCTCCCTGTACCTAAGAAAGCGAAGTTAACCTCTCTGTACCTAAGAAAGCGAAGGTAACCTCCCTGTACCTAAGAAAGCGAAGATAACCTCCCTGTTCCATAAGAAAGCGAAGTTAACCTGCCTGTACCTAAGAAAGCGAAGATAACCTCCCTGTACCTAAGAAAGCGAAGGTAACCTGCCTAAATGATTACCGCCCCTTAACCCTCACATTGGTATTCATGAAGTACTTTGAAAGGCGGGTCATGGCTCACATCAACACCATCATGCCAGGAACCCTAACCCCACTCCAATTTGCATACCGCCCTAACAGATCCACAGATGGCGCAATCTTTATTACACTCCACACTGACCTTTCCCTCCTGGACAAAAATAACACCTATGTGAGAATGCTATTCATTGACTACAGCTTAGCGTTCAACACCATAGTGTCCACAAAGCTCATCCCTAAGCTAAGAACCCTGGGACTAAACAACTCCCTCCTCAAATAGATCCTGGACATCCTGAAGACCCCCCACCCCCCAGGTGGTAAGGGTAAGCAACAACACATTTTCCACGCTGATCGTCAACACTGAGGCCCCTCAGGGGTGCGTGTTTAGTCCCCTCCTGTACTCCCTGTTCACCCACGACTGTGTGGCCAAGCACGACTCCAACACCATAGTTAAGTTTGCTGACGACACAACAGTGGATGGCCTGATCACCGACAATGATGAGACAGCCTATAGGGAGGAGGTCAGAGACCTGGCTGTGTGGTGCCAGGACAACAACCTCTCCCTCAACGTGAGCAAGACAACGGAGCTGATCGTGGACTATAGGAAAAGGAGGACCGAGCAAGCCCCCATTAACATTGACGGGGCTATAGTGGAGCGGGTCGAGAGTTTCAAGTTCCTTGGTGTCCACATCACCAACAAACTCTCATGGTCCAGACACACCAAGACAGACGTGAAGAGGGCACTACAACACCTTTTCCCCATCAGGAGACTGAAAATATTTGTCATGGGTCCCCAGATCCTCAAAAATGTCTACAGCTGCACCATAGAGAGCATCCTGACAGGTTGCATCACCGCCTGGTATGGCAACTGCTAGGCATAAGACTGAAATGTGCTACAGAGGGTAGTACAGTACACCACTGGGGCCAAGCTTCCTGACATCCAGGACCTGAAATCCAGGACCAGGCGTTATCAGAGGAAGGCCTTAGAAATTGTCTAAGACTCCAGTCACCCAAGTCATAGACTGTCCCCTCTGCTACCGCATGGTAGTCGGTACCGGATCGCCAAGTCTAGGTCCAAAAGGTTCCTGAACAGCTTCTACCCCCCAAGCCATAAGACTGCTGAACAATTAATCCAATGGCCACCAGGACTATTTATATTGACTTTGTTTTTACACTGCTGTCTATTATTGTTGCATAGTAACTTAACAAACTACCTTGACTAACCTGTACCCCTGCATATTGACTCGGTACCGGTACCCCCTGCATATAGTCTTGTTATTTCTTGTGTTCGTTTTTTATTTGATTTTATGTTTTTACATTTGTTTATTTAGTAAATATTTTCATAACTCTATTTCTCAAACTGTATTGTTGGTTTAGGGCTTTTGTACGTAAGCATTTTTTTTCCCCTTTATTTAACTAGGCAAGTCACTTAAGACTTGCCTAGTTAAGAACAAAACAGCCTAGGAACAGTGGGTTAACTGCCTGTTCAGGGGCAGAATGACAGATTTTTACCTTGGGGATTTGAACTTGCAACCTTCCGGTTACAAGTCCACCACTCTAACCACTAGGCTACCCTGCCACACCATTTTACAGTAAGCTCCTCACCTTTTGTATTTGGGCGCATGTGACGAATACATTTTTATTTTATTTTATATGATCACAGTAAGCCTCAGGTGTCTGCTCAGATAATGTGCCAGTGCAGGGTAGCGTGCACCTGGTATATCACAGTAGGACTCAGGTGTCTGCTCAGATAATGTGCCAGTGCAGGGTAGCGTGCCCCTGGTATATCACAGTAGGACTCAGGTGTCTGCTCAGATAATGTGCCAGTGCAGGGTAGCGTGCACCTGGTATATCACAGTAGGACTCAGGTGTCTGCTCAGATAATGTGCCAGTACAGGGTAGCGTGCCCCTGGTATATCACAGTAGGACTCAGGTGTCTGCTCAGATAATGTGCCAGTGCAGGGTAGCGTGCCCCTCGTATATCACAGTAGGACTCAGGTGTCTGCTCAGATAATGTGCCAGTGCAGGGTAGCGTGCACCTGGTATATCACAGTAGGACTCAGGTGTCTGCTCAGATAATGTGCCAGTGCAGGGTAGCGTGCACCTGGTATATCACAGTAGGACTCAGGTGTCTGCTCAGATAATGTGCCAGTGCAGGGTAGTGTGCCCCTGGTATATCACAGTAGGACTCAGGTGTCTGCTCAGATAATGTGCCAGTGCAGGGTAGCGTGCCCCTCGTATATCACAGTAGGACTCAGGTGTCTGCTCAGATAATGTGCCAGTGCAGGGTAGCGTGCACCTGGTATATCACAGTAGGACTCAGGTGTCTGCTCAGATAATGTGCCAGTGCAGGGTAGCGTGCACCTGGTATATCACAGTAGGACTCAGGTGTCTGCTCAGATAATGTGCCAGTGCAGGGTAGCGTGCCCCTGGTATATCACAGTAGGACTCAGGTGTCTGCTCAGATAATGTGCCAGTGCAGGGTAGCGTGCACCTCGTATATCACAGTAGGACTCAGGTGTCTGCTCAGATAATGTGCCAGTGCAGGGTAGCGTGCCCCTCGTATATCACAGTAGGACTCAGGTGTCTGCTCAGATAATGTGCCAGTGCAGGGTAGCGTGCACCTGGTATATCACAGTAGGACTCAGGTGTCTGCTCAGATAATGTGCAAGTGCAGGGTAGCGTGCACCTGGTATATCACAGTAGGACTCAGGTGTCTGCTCAGATAATGTGCCAGTGCAGGGTAGCGTGCACCTGGTATATCACAGTAGGACTCAGGTGTCTGCTCAGATAATGTGCCAGTGCAGGGTAGCGTGCACCTCGTATATCACAGTAGGACTCAAGAGTTTCAGCAGAGTTTTTCACGTCTCCTTAATAACCCTGGATGCACTATTGTTCAGTGTCACAGCCAGATGAAACAAAGCTGAAGGGAAACAAATATCCACGAAAAGCCTTTTCAGCTACAAACACTGATCATAGGAAAAAGACTAGCTGGGGATTGAGTTAGGCGCTGTAATGGTGGTTAGTGGAGTATCTGGGGAATGAGGTAGGCGCTGTAAATGGTGGTTCGTGGAGTATCTGGGAAATGAGGTAGGCGCTGTAAATGGTGGTTCGTGGAGTATCTGGGTAATGAGGTAGGCACTGTAAATGGTGGTTAGTGGAGTATCTGGGGAATGAGTTAGGCGCTGTAATGGTGGTTAGTGGAGTATCTGGGGAATGAGTTAGGCGCTGTAATGGTGGTTAGTGGAGTATCTGGGGAATGAGGTAGGCGCTGTAATGGTGGTTAGTGGAGTATCTGGGTAATGAGGTAGGCGCTGTAAATGGTGGTTAGCGGGGGGTAGCTGCGGATTGTGGTAGGCACTGTAAATGGTGGTTAGTGGGGTAGCTGGGGAATGAGGTAGGCGCTGTAATGGTGTTTAATGGGGTAGCTGGGGAATGAGGTAGGCGCTGTAAATGGTGGTTAGCGGGGTAGCTGCGGATTGTGGTAGGCGCTGTAAATGGTGTTTAATGGGGTAGCTGGGGAATGTGGTAGGAACTATAATGGTGTTTAATGGGGTAGCTGGGGAATGAGGTAGGCGCTGTAATGGTGGTTAATGGAGTAGCTGGGGTGCAAGGTCACACAGACACTAGGGGAGGGTCCTGGCTTGAGGGAGATAGATATAGATTGTGATGACAGAATGGGGGAGCGAGGTTACAGTCTGTTTGTACAAACGATGATTACCCCAACAAACACACTATCCCAGGGGCTACACACACACACACACACACACACACACACACACACACACACACACACACTCCCCCAGGGCAGAGTTGACAGTGTTCTAATGAAGTCTCTCTTTTTATCAGTGGGAACACAAAGCCACGCGTTGTTCCTGTTTGTCCTGTAAGGTGCGGCCGTGTGTGTGTGTGTGTGTGTGTGTGTGTGTGTGTGTGTGCGTGTGTGTGCGTGCGTGAGCGTTACAATCGTAGACAAACATCAAGTGGCGGTAGTAAATTGGAAAGTCAGTGCTTTTCATCTCTCTATCTAAATCCTTCTCTATTCTCCAGCTCCCCAAAGTAATTAGAGCCTCATGCACAGGGGTGAGAGGGTGTTCGGAGCGTCGCCCCGCTTTCCCCACGTTCCCCTCTGCAAATACAGGAGCTGCTCCGCCTTGTCCAGCCACGCCCGACGCCCCCCGGCCGTTGGGAAAATTATGTCCTGGACACTTCCTCCATAAATTACCCATTTCATGTCTCTATACACATTCACCACAACCAAACAAACACTTACTACAGTATTTTTCTGAACCAGTGATTATCTGTGGCTCTCTGTGGCTCTCTCTGTCTCTCTCTGTCTCTCTCTGTGGCTCTCTCTGGCTCTCTGTGACTCGCTCTGTGGCTCTTTGTGGCTCTCTTTGGCTCTCTGTGGCTCTCTCTGTGGCTATCTGTGACTATCTGTGACTCTCTGTGACTCTCTCTGTGACTCTCTGTGACTCTCTCTGTGGCTCTCTGTGACTTACCGTTAGTGAGTCATTTAGCAGTTACTCTTAAACAGAGAGACTTACAGTTAGTGAGTCATTTAGCAGGGGCTCTTATCTAGTGAGTCATTTAACAGAGGCTCATATCTAGTGAGTGATTTAGCAGGGGCTCTTATCTAGTGAGTCATTTAACAGAGGCTCATATCTAGTGAGTGATTTAGCAAGGGGCTCTTATCTAGTGAGTCATTTAACAGAGGCTCATATCTAGTGAGTGATTTAGCAGGGGCTCTTATCTAGTGAGTCATTTAGCAGAGGCTCATATCTAGTGAGTGATTTAGCATGGGGCTCTTATCTAGTGAGTCATTTAGCAGAGGCTCATTTCTAGTGAGTCATTTGACAGAGGCTCTTATCCTGAAGGACGAACAGTTAGTACAGTCATCTTAAGATAGCTAGGTGAGACAACCACATATCACAACAGTTAGTACAGTCATCTTAAGATAGCTAGGTGAGACAACCACATATTATCCCAGTCGTAGTAAGCAACAAACATGTTGCTCTTATTATTATTCCTGCTATTGAGACACATGTAGTCTACCCGTCCGTTAGGAACGACAATTGCTTTTCAAAAATGTCAGTTGCCTTTAAAATACCTTTATATCTGAAATGTACAGATCAGTTGTTTTGTATTTTGGCCCACAAATTAGGCTAGTGCTGATGGTGATGCGTGGCAACTCTCGCAGTGACAGCTGGCAGCCGTTTCGACAGCGAGAGTAAGACATGGATTGAAAGGAGTGTATGGGGTAGGCCTAAATGGGATCCGTACGTTCAATACACCACTCATATGAATGAGATTTAGAAATGAATCTCATATCGGTCAGCCCTATGTCGAATTTGTCGGATAATTCTGTCAAGATTTGGACAAATGTTTTGACAACCTGTCAACACGGTGTGACCAATGTCATCCATATTAGTCGCTTTCCACTCCGCGTTCCTCCTCCTCTTCTGTTCTTCCTCCAGCCACTTCCACCCCCTCTCTCGTTCTCTTTGTTTCTCCCTCTGATCCCTCTCTCTCTCTCTCTCTCTCTCTCTCTCTCTCTCTCTCTCTCTCTCTCTCTCTCTCTCTCTCTCTCTCTCTCTCTCTCTCTCTCTCTCTCTCTCTCTCTCTCTCTCTCTCTCTCTCTCTCTCTCTCTGTCTCTGTCTCTCAATTCAATTCAATTCAATTCAATTCAAGGGCTTTATTGGCATGGGAAACATGTGTTAACATTGCCAAAGCAAGTGAGGTAGACAACATACAAAGTGAATATATAAAGTGAAAAACAACAAAAATTAACAGTAAACATTACACATACTCTCTCTCTCTCTGTCTCTCTCTTCTCTCTGTGGCTGTGTGTCTCTCTCTCTCTCTCTCTCTCTCTCTATCTCTCTCTCTCTCTCTCTCTCTCTCTCTCTGTCTCTCTCTCTCTCTCTCTCTCTCATTACTTGTTATTGTGACTCCCCTTTTCTTTGCCCTCATCCCCTGATCGCCTTCTATTATCCTCCTCTCTCCGTCTCTCTTGTTTCCATAGAAATACTTCAATGTACAGTCAAGAGGACCCTCTGCCACGTTTCGCCTATTCTTCACACCCCCCACCCTCCCACCCTCCCCCAGCTAACAACAAACGTTCCAACAACTATAGAGCACGTTCCCCTTAAAGAGTCTCATTATGTCATTAAATAAACTTGCCATAGGAATGTTCCCGTAATGTGCAAGGAATGTTTCCCCCAAGAGAACATCCCTGTAACGCCAAATAGATCTTACACAGAAAGTGGTTACCGTGTTCTCCTAACTAAAGATGTAAAATGTTCTAGACAGGTTTCATGGAGAACGTTGGAGCAACGTTTCTTTGTAGCGGTTGTCAGGACATCGCCTGATGGTGCCAAAGAAATGTTGTTGTGTCCCCCCCCCCACCCTCATTTCTTTTGTAATTACACATCATGTTATTGCTGCCGAGCCAATCAAGGCACAACAATCAAAAATCTGATTGGTGAACCATTGATCCATTCACAGCTCTTTGTCTTTGTTGTGGATACTCTCTCTCACACACAGTACATTTAACATATAGTGTTTTCATTTTATGTATGAATTAATAATTCTCCCTGGGCACTGAAGTTGATGAAACAACCTGATAGGTGCAAGCAAGAACCTGAATGTGCTTTGAAGTAAATCTCAGCTCTGTTAAAAGTAATCTCAAGACAATATTTTTTATTTGATCATAGTGATTCGAGAGTATCATTAAAACAAGGTTCACATGCCCCAAACCAAAACATGAAACAACTATACTGAAATCCCTCAAAAAATATTTAACTGAAATAAATAATAAGTAATAAGCCTAAATCAAATCAATGATGAGAACAGTCAGATTCAACCGATACGTAAACACAGACACTGTGGTGTAGCGGGAAGATTGGAGCACATGTTGAACCAAGAGGTCGTGAGTTCAAATCCCCCGGTCGAGGATAAGTTGAATAATAGTCACTGTCTAAATAAGCATGTAAGTTAAAGAGTTGCTATGTTGTTTTATACTGTATAATACTACTATATACTGTTTAGTAAAAACATTGTGTATTATGTGTGAGCATCCCTTGCCATCAAAACAAACAGCTACGAATGGATGACTGGATAACCAATCAGGGCCCTGATTGGCTTGGCAAAGGTAATGAAATGAAATGTAAAAAAAATTGGGGGTGGGGTTCCTTTGGGACCAGCAGGCAACGTCCTGATACACATAAATGCTCTAGCAACACTATAACATTAAGGACTCCTGCTCTTTCCATAACATAGAAGGACCAGATGCCTTGAGTAATGCATTGTGTATGTGTGCCATTCAGAGGGTGAATGGGCAAGACAAAAAATGTAGATGTTTAGGGGACCTGCATGGTACCAGATTCGACCGATATTTTTTCTTATAAATCGATCTCTGGATACCATAAATCGAAATAGGCTTGCATTGAGCGATAGCCCTGGTTTTCACGGACACAGTAGTATTTTTATTGAGCTTGTGTGACGTACGTTGAGCTACCTGAAACCACTTGAAGCTGGCATGTCCCTCCTACCATTTCAGTCACTGTTCCCGACTGCCCTTCGACACCTGTCTGAACCATTACATCACAGCCACTGACAAAGCAGATGCCTGTAATCGTCACATTGTAGCGCAGCAGGAAACAGTGGTTTCATCACAAATACATTCAGAGATGGATTTATATCCATTTAATATAAAAATAGGGGGGGGTGCAACTTAATATTAGGAAGGTGTTTTTAATGTTTTGCACACTCAGTGTGTGTTCTAAGAATATGACAACAATGTTCTGAGTATGTTTGGTTTGGTTTGGTTTGGTTTGGTGTGGTTTGGTGTGGTGTGGTGTGGTTTGGTTTGGTGTGGTTTGGTGTGGTGTGGTTTGGTGTGGTTTAGTGTGGTGTGGTGTGGTTTACTGTGGTTTGGTGTGGTTTGGTTCTGTTTGGTGTGGTGTGATTTGGTTTGGTTTGGTGTGATTTGGTTTGGTGTGATTTGGTGTGGTTTGGCGTGGTGTGGTTTACTGTGGTGTGGTTTGGTTTAGTGTGGTTTGGTGTGGATTGGTTTACTGTGGTGTGGTTTGGTTTAGTGTGGTTTAGTGTGGTTTGTGGTGGTGTGGTTTGGTTTAGTTTACTGTGGTTTGGTTTGGTGTGGTTTGGTTTGGTGGGATTTACTGTGGTGTGGTTTGGTGTGGATTGGTGTGGTGTGATTTGGTGTGATTTGGTGTGGTTTGGTGTGGTGTGGTGTGGTTTGGTTTGGTGTGGTGTGGTTTGGTTTGGTGTGGTTTGGTTTGGTGTGGTTTGGTTTGGTGTGGTTTGGTTGGTGTGGTGTGGTTTGGTGTGGTTTGGTTTGGTATGGTTTGGTGTGGATTGGTTTACTGTGGTGTTTGTTTGGTTTGGTTTGGTTAACTGTGGTTTGGTGTGGTGTGGTGTGTTTTGGTTTGGTGTGGTTTGGTTTGGTGTGGTTTGGTGTGGTGTGGTGTGGTTTGGTGTGGTGTGGTTTGGTGTGGTGTCATGTGGTTTGGTGTGGTTTAGTGTGGTGTGGTGTGGTTTACTGTGGTTTGGTGTGGTTTGGTTTGGTTTGGTGTGGTGTGATTTGGTTTGGTGTGATTTGGTTTGGTTTGGTGTGATTTGGTGTGGTTTGGCGTGGTGTGGTTTACTGTGGTGTGGTTTGGTTTAGTGTGGTTTGGTGTGGATTGGTTTACTGTGGTGTGGTTTGGTTTAGTGTGGTTTAGTGTGGTTTGTGGTGGTGTGGTTTGGTGTGGTTTGGTGTGGTGTGGTGTGGTTCACTGTGGTTGGTGTGGTGTGGTTTGGTGCGGTGTGGTTTACTGTGGTTTGGTGTGGTGTGGTTTACTGTAATGTGGTTTGGTGTGGATTGGTGTGGTGTGATTTGGTGTGATTTGTGTGGTTTGGTGTGGTGTGGTTTGGTTTGGTGTGGTTTGGTTTGGTGTGGTTTGGTGTGGATTGGTTTACTGTGGTGTTTGTTTGGTTTGGTTCGGTTAACTGTGGTTTGGTGTGGTGTGGTGTGGTGTGATTTGGTTTGGTGTGATTTGGTTTGGTTTGGTGTGATTTGGTTTGGTTTGGCGTGGTGTGGTTTACTGTGGTGTGGTTTGGTTTAGTGTGGTTTGGTGTGGATTGGTTTACTGTGGTGTGGTTTGGTTTAGTGTGGTTTAGTGTGGTTTGTGGTGGTGTGGTTTGGTGTGGTTTGGTGTGGTGTGGTGTGGTGTGGTTTGGTTTGGTGTGGTTTGGTGTGGTGTGGTTTGGTGTGGTTTAGTGTGGTGTGATTAAGTGTGTTTTGGTGAGGTTTGGTGTGGTGTGATTAAGTGTGGTTTGGTGTGGTTTGGTGTGGTTCGGTGTGGTTTGGTGTGGTGTGATTTGGTGTGGTTTGGTGTGGTTTGGTGTGGTGTGGTTTGGTTTGGTTTGGTGTGGTTTGGTGTGGTTTGGTGTGGTTTGGTGTGGTGTGGTTTGGTGTGGTTTGGTTTGGTGTGGTTTGGTGTGGTGTGGTGTGGTGTGGTTTGGTGTGGTGTGGTTTGGTGTGGTTGGGTTTGGTGTGGTTTGGTGGGGTGTGGTTTGGTGTGGTGTGGTTTGGTGTGGTTTGGTGTGGTTTGGTTTGGTGTGGTTTGGTGTGGTTTGGTGTGGTGTGGTGTGGTGTGGTTTGTTGTGGTGTGGTTTGGTGTGGTGTGGTTTGGTGTGGTGTGGTTTGGTGTGGTTTGGTTTGGTGGGGTTTGGTTTGGTGTGGTTGGGTTTGGTGTGGTGTGGTGGGGTGTGGTTTGGTGTGGTGTGGTTTGGTGTGGTTTGGTGTGGTGTGGTGTGGTTTGGTGTAGTGTGGTTTGGTGTGGTGTGGTTTGGTGTGGTGTGGTGTGGTTTGGTGTGGTTTGGTGGTGGTTCACTGTGGTTGGTGTGGTGTGGTTTGGTGCGGTGTGGTTTACTGTGGTTTGGTGTGGTGTGGTTTACTGTAATGTGGTTTGGTGTGGATTGGTGTGGTGTGATTTGGTGTGATTTGGTGTGGTTTGGTGTGGTGTGGTTTGGTTTGGTGTGGTTTGGTTTGGTGTGGTTTGGTGTGGATTGGTTTACTGTGGTGTTTGTTTGGTTTGGTTTGGTTAACTGTGGTTTGGTGTGGTGTGGTGTGGTGTGTTTTGGTTTGGTGTGGTTTGGTTTGGTGTGGTGTGGTTTGGTGTGGTTTGGTGTGGTGTGGTGTGGTTTGGTGTGGTGTGGTTTGGTGTGGTTTACTGTGGTTTGGTTCTGTTTGGTGTGGTGTGATTTGGTTTGGTTTGGTGTGATTTGGTTTGGTGTGGTTTACTGTAATGTGGTTTGGTGTGGATTGGTGTGGTGTGATTTGGTGTGATTTGGTGTGGTTTGGTGTGGTGTGGTTTGGTTTGGTGTGGTTTGGTTTGGTGTGGTTTGGTGTGGATTGGTTTACTGTGGTGTTTGTTTGGTTTGGTTTGGTTAACTCTGGTTTGGTGTGGTGTGGTGTGGTGTGTTTTGGTTTGGTGTGGTTTGGTTTGGTGTGGTGTGGTTTGGTGTGGTTTGGTGTGGTGTGGTGTGGTTTGGTGTGGTGTGGTTTGGTGTGGTTTACTGTGGTTTGGTTCTGTTTGGTGTGGTGTGATTTGGTTTGGTTTGGTGTGATTTGGTTTGGTTTGGTGTGATTTGGTGTGGTTTGGCGTGGTGTGGTTTACTGTGGTGTGGTTTGGTTTAGTGTGGTTTGGTGTGGATTGGTTTACTGTTGTGTGGTTTGGTTTAGTGTGGTTTAGTGTGGTTTGTGGTGGTGTGGTTTGGTTTAGTTTACTGTGGTTTGGTTTGGTGTGGTGTGGTTTGGTTTGGTGGGATTTACTGTGGTGTGGTTTGGTTTGGTGTGGTGTGGTTTACTGTAATGTGGTTTGGTGTGGATTGGTGTGGTGTGATTTGGTGTGATTTGGTGTGGTTTGGTGTGGTGTGGTGTGGTTTGGTTTGGTGTGGTGTGGTTTGGTGTGGTTTGGTGTGGTTTGGTTTGGTGTGGTTTGGTTTGGTGTGGTTTGGTTGGTGTGGTGTGGTTTGGTGTGGTTTGGTTTGGTATGGTTTGGTGTGGATTGGTTTACTGTGGTGTTTGTTTGGTTTGGTTTGGTTAACTGTGGTTTGGTGTGGTGTGGTGTGTTTTGGTTTGGTGTGGTTTGGTTTGGTGTGGTTTGGTGTGGTGTGGTGTGGTTTGGTGTGGTTTGGTGTGGTGTGGTTTGGTGTGGTGTCGTGTGGTTTGGTGTGGTTTAGTGTGGTGTGGTGTGGTTTACTGTGGTTTGGTGTGGTTTGGTTTGGTTTGGTTTGGTGTGGTGTGATTTGGTTTGGTGTGATTTGGTTTGGTTTGGTGTGATTTGGTGTGGTTTGGCGTGGTGTGGTTTACTGTGGTGTGGTTTGGTTTAGTGTGGTTTGGTGTGGATTGGTTTACTGTGGTGTGGTTTGGTTTACTGTGGTTTGGTGTGTTGTGGTTTGGTTTGCTGTGGTTTGGTTTGGTTTGGTTTACTGTGGTTTGGTTTGGTTTGGTGTGGTTTGGTTTGCTTTGGTATGGTTTGAATTGGTTTACTGTGGTGTTTGTTTGGTTTGGTTTGGTTTGGTGTGGTTTGGTGTCGTGTGGTTTGGTGTGATGTGGTTTGGTGTGACGCTGATGGAATAAGTCCAATAGCCAAAACATGCTAAAAAGCTTCTCAGAAGGTTCTAACATACATAAACTGTTCCCTTAACTAACGGAAAACTGGACAACATTAGGTGCACGTTACGGGTAGCTTAACCAAAACGTTCTCTCGCCCTGGAATTGTTAGCTGGGAACTTCCTTTTCACCCCCATGTCCCTCCCTACCCCCTCTTTCCCCATCTTTTCTTGTTTTTTCTTTTCTGCACCCCCTCCCTTGTTTTGTTTTTTTTGTCAATGGACTGATTCCTTTTTCTTCTTTGCAGGAGAGGAGTTAGCAGATCAGGAGATATTGTATCGTGGTCAAGACAGGCAAAGCTCCTTTCTGTCCCTGACATGTAATTCATGTTAATCCTTTAATCTCTGGCTTGTAGTGCAGACCCCTCACCTTGCAGTTACTGGGGATGGAGAGAGAGAGAGAGAGAGAGAGAGAGAGAGAGATAGAGAGAGAGAGAGAGAGAGAGAGAGAGAGAGAGAGAGAGAGAGAGAGAGAGAGAGAGAGAGAGAGAGAGAGAGAGAGAGAGAGAGAGAGAGAGAGAGAGAGAGAGAGAGAGCAAGAGGGACAGAGAGAAAGAGGGAGGGAGTGGCAGAGAGAGAGAGA
>NC_056452.1:28048934-28068934 GCF_018296145.1 Oncorhynchus tshawytscha | reverse complement strand
ATTGTGTTCTATACATATATACAGTGCATTGTGTTCTATATATATATACAGTGCATTGTGTTATATATATATATATATACAGTGCATTGTGTTCTATATTTTTATATATATATATATATATATACAGTGCATTGTGTTCTATATATATATATACAGTGCATTGTGTTCTATATATATATATATATATATATATATATATATACAGTGCATTGTGTTATATATAGATATATATATATATACAGTGCATTGTGTTCTATATATATATATATATATATATATATATACAGTGCATTGTGTTCTATATATATATATACAGTGCATTGTGTTCTATATATATATACAGTGCATTGTGTTGTATATATATATATATATACAGTGCATTGTGTTATATATGTATACAGTGCATTGTGTTATATATATATATATATATGCATTGTGTTATATATATACAGTGCATTGTGTTATATATATATATATATATATATATATATATATATACAGTGCATTGTGTTATATATATATATATATATATATATATATACAGTGCATTGTGTTATATATATATATATATATATACAGTGCATTGTGTTATATATATATATATACACAGTGCATTGTGTTCTATACATATATACAGTGCATTGTGTTCTATATATATATATATAGTGCATTGTGTTATATATATATATATACAGTGCATTGTGTTATATATTTTTATATATATATATATATATATATATATATATATATACATGCATTGTGTTCTATATATATATATATACAGTGCATTGTGTTCTATATATATATATATATATATATATATATATATATATATATATATATATATATACAGTGCATTGTGTTATATATATATATATATACAGTGCATTGTGTTCTATATATATATATATATATATATATATATATATATATATATATATATATATATATATATATATATATATACAGTGCATTGTGTTCTATATATATATATATATACAGTGCATTGTGTTATATATATATATACAGTGCATTGTGTTCTATATATATATATATATATACAGTGCATTGTGTTCTATATATATATACAGTGCATTGTGTTCTATATATATATATATATATATACAGTGCATTGTGTTCTATATATATATATATACAGTGCATTGTGTTCTATATATATATACAGTGCATTGTGTTCTATATATATATACAGTGCATTGTGTTCTATATATATATATATATACAGTGCATTGTGTTCTATATATATACAGTGCATTGTGTTCTATATATATATATATATAGTGCATTGTGTTCTATATATATAGTGCATTGTCACCTATATATATATATATATATATATATATATATATATATATATAGTGCATTGTGTTCTATATATACAGTGCATTGTGTTCTATATATATATAGTGCATTGTGTTCTATATATATAGTGCATTGTCACCTATATATATATATATACAGTGCATTGTGTTCTATATATATATATATATTTACAGTGCATTGTGTTATATATATATATATATATATATATATATATATATATAGTGCATTGTGTTCTATATATATATAGTGCATTGTGTTCTATATATATATATATATACAGTGCATTGTGTTCTATATATATATATATACAGTGCATTGTGTTCTATATATATATATATATATACAGTGCATTGTGTTCTATATATATATATATATACAGTGCATTGTGTTCTATATATATATATATATATATACAGTGCATTGTGTTCTATATATATATATATATATATATATATATATATATATACAGTGCATTGTGTCTCTATATATATATATATATATACAGTGCATTGTGTCTCTATATGTATATATATATATATATATATATATATATATATATATATATATATATATACAGTGCATTGTGTTCTATATATATATATATACAGTGCATTGTGTTCTATATATATATACAGTGCATTGTGTTCTATATATATATACAGTGCATTGTGTTCTATATATATATATATATACAGTGCATTGTGTTCTATATATATACAGTGCATTGTGTTCTATATATATATATATATAGTGCATTGTGTTCTATATATATAGTGCATTGTCACCTATATATATATATATATATATATATATATATATATATAGTGCATTGTGTTCTATATATATATATAGTGCATTGTGTTCTATATATATAGTGCATTGTCACCTATATATATATATATACAGTGCATTGTGTTCTATATATATATATATATTTACAGTGCATTGTGTTATATATATATATATATATATATATATATATAGTGCATTGTGTTATATATATATATAGTGCATTGTGTTCTATATATATATATATATATAGTGCATTGTGTTCTATATATATATATATATATATACAGTGCATTGTGTTCTATATATATATATATACAGTGCATTGTGTTCTATATATATATATATATATATACAGTGCATTGTGTTCTATATATATATATATATATACAGTGCATTGTGTTCTATATATATATATATATATACAGTGCATTGTGTTCTATATGTATATATATATATATATATATATATATATATATATATATATATATATACAGTGCATTGTGTTCTATATATATATATATATATATATATATATATATATATACAGTGCATTGTGTTCTATATATATATATATATATATATATATATATATATATATATATATATATATATATATATATTGCATTGTGTTCTATATATATATATATATATATATATATACACACTGCATTGTGTTCTATATATATATAGTGCATTGTGTCTATATATATATACAGTGCATTGTGTTCTATATATATATATATACAGTGCATTGTGTTCTATATATATATATATAATGCATTGTGTTCTATATATATATATATATATATATATATAGTGCATTGTGTTCTATATATATATACAGTGCATTGTGTTCTATATATATATATATATATATATATATATATATATATATATATATACACAGTGCATTGTGTTCTATCTATATATATATATATATATATATATATATATATATATATATATATATAGTGCATTGTGTTCTATATATATATAGTGCATTGTCACCTATATATATATATATATACAGTGCATTGTGTTCTATATATATATATAGTGCATTGTGTTCTATATATATATATAGTGCATTGTCACCTATATATATACAGTGCATTATGTTCTATATATATATACAGTGCATTGTGTTCTATATATATATATATAGTGCATTGTGTTCTATATATATATATATATATATATATATATATATAGTGCATTGTGTTCTATATATATATATATACAGTGCATTGTGTTCTATATATATATACAATGCATTGTGTTCTATATATATATATATATATATATATATACAGAGCATTCGGAAAGTATTCAGACCCCTTCCTTTTCCCCATTTTGTTACGTTACAGTCTAAACATTGATGAAACATACCCTGAAACATACCAAAATACCCAATAATGACAAAGTGAAAAAATGTTTTTTAGAAATGTTTCCTAATCTATTCTAAATAAATAACAGAAATACCTTACTTACATAAGCATTCAGACACATGGCTTTGAGACTGGAAAATGAGGTCAGATATTTTCTGTTTCCATTCATTAACATGAGATGTTTCTACAACCTCATTGGAGGCCACCTGTGGCAAATTCACTTGATTGGACATGATTTGGAAAGGCACACACCTGTCTATATAAGGTCCCAGTTGACAGTGTATGTCAGAGCAACAATCCAAGCCATGAGGTTGAAAAAAGTGTCTGTAGAGCTCTGAGACCGGGTTGTGTTGAGGCACAGATCTGGGGAAGGGTACCAAAACATTTCTGCAGCATTGAAGGTCTTCAAGAACACAGTGGACTCCATCGTTGTTAAATGGAAGAAGTTTGGAACCAGTCAGACTCTTCCTAGAGCTGGCTGACTACTCAAACTGACCAATCAGGGGACAAGAGATTTGATCAGTGAGGTCAGCAAGATAAATGGTCACTGACAGAGCTCCAGAGTTCCTCTGTGGAGATGGGAGAATCTTCTAGAAGAACAACCCTCTCTGCAGCACTCCACCAATCAGGCCTTTATGGTAGAGTGACCAGATGGAAGCCAATCTACAGTAAAAGACACTTGACAGCCCGCTTGGAATTTTTTCGAATTTGCTTGTTTGAGCTAGAAACACAAGCATATTGCTAGGTATTACTGTTGGAGCTAGAAACACTGGCATATTGTTAGGTATTACTGTTGGAGCTAGAAACACAAGCATATTGTTAGGTATTACTGTTGGAGCTAGAAACACAAGCATATTGCTAGGTATTACTGTTGGAGCTAGAAACACAAGCATATTGTTAGGTATTACTGTTGGAGCTAGAAACACAAGCATATTGTTAGGTATTACTGTTGGAGCTAGAAACACAAGCATATTGTTAGGTATTACTGTTGGAGCTAGAAACACAAGCATATTGTTAGGTATTACTGTTGGAGCTAGAAACACAAGCATATTGTTAGGTATTACTGTTGGAGCTAGAAACACAAGCATATTGTTAGGTATTACTGTTGGAGCTAGAAACACAAGCATATTGTTAGGTATTACTGTACTGTTGGAGGTAGAAACACAAGCATATTGTTAGGTATTACTGTTGGAGCTAGAGACACAAGCATATTGTTAGGTATTACTGTACTGTTGGAGCTAGAAACACAAGCATATTGTTAGGTATTACTGTTGGAGCTAGAAACACAAGCATATTGTTAGGTATTACTGTACTGTTGGAGCTAGAAACACAAGCATATTGTTAGGTATTACTGTTGGAGCTAGAAACACAAGCATATTGTTAGGTATTACTGTTGGAGCTAGAAACACAAGCATATTGTTAGGTATTACTGTTGGAGCTAGAAACACAAGCATATTGTTAGGTATTACTGTACTGTTGGAGCTAGAAACACAAGCATATTGTTAGGTATTACTGTTGGAGCTAGAAACACAAGCATATTGTTAGGTATTACTGTTGGAGCTAGAAACACAAGCATATTGTTAAGTATTACTGTTGGAGCTAGAAACACAAGCATATTGTTAAGTATTACTGTTGGAGCTAGAAACACAAGCATATTGTTAGGTATTACTGTTGGAGCTAGAAACACAAGCATGTTGTTAGGTATTACTGTTGGAGCTAGAAACACAAGCATATTGTTAGGTATTACTGTTGGAGCTAGAAACACAAGCATATTGTTAGGTATTACTGTACTGTTGGAGCTAGAAACACAAGCATATTGTTAGGTATTACTGTTGGAGCTAGAAACACAAGCATATTGTTAGGTATTACTGTTGGAGCTAGAAACACAAGCATATTGTTAGGTATTACTGTTGGAGCTAGAAACACAAGCATATTGTTAGGTATTACTGTTGGAGCTAGAAACACAAGCATATTGCTAGGTATTACTGTTGGAGCTAGAAACACAAGCATATTGTTAGGTATTACTGTTGGAGCTAGAAACACAAGCATATTGCTAGGTATTACTGCACTGTTGGAGCTAGACACACAAGCATATTGCAAGGTATTACTGCACTGTTGGAGCTAGAAACACAAGCATATTGTTAGGTATTACTGTTGGAGCTAGAAACACAAGCATATTGCTAGGTATTACTGTTGGAGCTAGAAACATAAAGCATATTGTTAGGTATTACTGTTGGAGCTAGAAACACAAGCACATTGTTAGGTATTACTGTTGGAGCTAGAAACACAAGCATATTGTTAGGTATTACTGTTGGAGCTAGAAACACAAGCATATTACTAGGTATTACTGTTGGAGCTAGAAACACAAGCATACTGCTAGGTATTACTGTTGGAGCTAGAAACACAAGCATATTGTTAGGTATTACTGTTGGAGCTAGAAACACAAGGATACTGCTAGGTATTACTGTACTGTTGGAGCTAGAAACACAAGCATACTGCTAGGTATTACTGTTGGAGCTAGAAACACAAGCATATTGTTAGGTATTACTGTTGGAGCTAGAAACACAAGCATATTGCTAGGTATTACTGTTGGAGCTAGAAACACAAGCATATTGTTAGGTATTACTGTTGGAGCTAGAAACACAAGCATATTGTTAGGTATTACTGTTGGAGCTAGAAACACAAGCATATTGCTAGGTATTACTGTTGGAGCTAGAAACACAAGCATATTGTTAGGTATTACTGTTGGAGCTAGAAACACAAGCATATTGTTAGGTATTACTGTTGGAGCTAGAAACACAAGCATATTGTTAGGTATTACTGTTGGAGCTAGAAACACAAGCATATTGTTAGGTATTACTGTTGGAGCTAGAAACACAAGCATATTGTTAGGTATTACTGTACTGTTGGAGCTAGAAACACAAGCATATTGTTAGGTATTACTGTTGGAGCTAGAAACACAAGCATATTGTTAGGTATTACTGTACTGTTGGAGCTAGAAACACAAGCATATTGTTAGGTATTACTGTTGGAGCTAGAAACACAAGCATATTGCTAGGTATTACTGTACTGTTGGAGCTAGAAACACAAGCATATTGCTAGGTATTACTGTACTGTTGGAGCTAGAAACACAAGCATATTGTTAGGTATTACTGTACTGTTGGAGCTAGAAACACAAGCATATTGTTAGGTATTACTGTACTGTTGGAGCTAGAAACACAAGCACATTGTTAGGTATTACTGTTGGAGCTAGAAACACAAGCATATTGTTAGGTATTACTGTACTGTTGGAGCTAGAAACACAAGCACATTGTTAGGTATTACTGTTGGAGCTAGAAACACAAGCATATTGCTAGGTATTACTGTACTGTTGGAGCTAGAAACACAAGCACATTGCTAGGTATTACTGTTGGAGCTAGAAACACAAGCATATTGTTAGGTATTACTGTTGGAGCTAGAAACATAAAGCATATTGTTAGGTATTACTGTTGGAGCTAGAAACACAAGCACATTGTTAGGTATTACTGTTGGAGCTAGAAACACAAGCATATTGTTAGGTATTACTGTTGGAGCTAGAAACACAAGCATATTGTTAGGTATTACTGTTGGAGCTAGAAACACAAGCATATTGTTAGGTATTACTGTTGGAGCTAGAAACACAAGCATATTACTAGGTATTACTGTACTGTTGGAGCTAGAAACACAAGCATATTGTTAGGTATTACTGTTGGCGCTAGAAACACAAGCATATTGTTAGGTATTACTGTTGGAGCTAGAAACACAAGCATATTGTTAGGTATTACTGTTGGAGCTAGAAACACAAGCATATTGTTAGGTATTACTGTTGGAGCTAGAAACACAAGCATATTGCTAGGTATTACTGCACTGTTGGAGCTAGACACACAAGCATATTGCAAGGTATTACTGCACTGTTGGAGCTAGAAACACAAGCATATTGCTAGGTATTACTGCACTGTTGGAGCTAGACACACAAGCATATTGCTAGGTATTACTGCACTGTTGGAGCTAGAAACACAAGCATATTGTTAGGTATTACTGTTGGAGCTAGAAACACAAGCATATTGCTAGGTATTACTGTTGGAGCTAGAAACATAAAGCATATTGTTAGGTATTACTGTTGGAGCTAGAAACATAAAGCATATTGTTAGGTATTACTGTTGGAGCTAGAAACACAAGCATATTGTTAGGTATTACTGTTGGAGCTAGAAACACAAGCATATTACTAGGTATTACTGTTGGAGCTAGAAACACAAGCATATTGTTAGGTATTACTGTTGGAGCTAGAAACACAAGCATATTGTTAGATATTACTGTTGGAGCTAGAAACACAAGCATATTGCTAGGTATTACTGTTGGAGCTAGAAACACAAGGATATTGCTAGGTATTACTGTTGGAGCTAGAAACACAAGCATATTGCTAGGTATTACTGTTGGAGCTAGAAACACAAGCATACTGCTAGGTATTACTGTTGGAGCTAGAAACACAAGCATACTGCTAGGTATTACTGTTGGAGCTAGAAACACAAGGATATTGCTAGGTATTACTGTTGGAGCTAGAAACACAAGCATATTGCTAGGTATTACTGTACTGTTGGAGCTAGAAACACAAGCATATTGTTAGGTATTACTGTTGGAGCTAGAAACACAAGCATATTGCTAGGTATTACTGTACTGTTGGAGCTAGAAACACAAGCATATTGCTAGGTATTACTGTTGGAGCTAGAAACACAAGCATATTGTTAGGTATTACTGTACTGTTGGAGCTAGAAACACAAGCATATTGTTAGGTATTACTGTTGGAGCTAGAAACACAAGCATATTGCTAGGTATTACTGTACTGTTGGAGCTAGAAACACAAGCATATTGCTAGGTATTACTGTTGGAGCTAGAAACACAAGCATACTGCTAGGTATTACTGTTGGAGCTAGAAACACAAGCATATTGCTAGGTATTACTGTTGGAGCTAGAAACACAAGCATATTGTTAGGTATTACTGTTGGAGCTAGAAACACAAGCACATTGTTAGGTATTATTACTGTTGGAGCTAGAAACACAAGCATATTGTTAGGTATTACTGTTGGAGCTAGAAACACAAGCACATTGTTAGGTATTACTGTTGGAGCTAGAAACACAAGCATATTGTTAGGTATTACTGTTGGAGCTAGAAACACAAGCATATTGTTAGGTATTACTGTTGAAGCTAGAAACACAAGCATATTGTTAGGTATTACTGTTGGAGCTAGAAACACAAGCATATTGTTAGGTATTACTGTTGGAGCTAGAAACACAAGCACATTGTTAGGTATTACTGTTGGAGCTAGAAACACAAGCATATTGTTAAGTATTACTGTTGGAGCTAGAAACATAAAGCATATTGTTAGGTATTACTGTACTGTTGGAGCTAGAAACACAAGCATATTGTTAGGTATTACTGTACTGTTGGAGCTAGAAACACAAGCATATTGTTAGGTATTACTGTTGGAGCTAGAAACACAAGCACATTGTTAGGTATTACTGTTGGAGCTAGAAACACAAGCATATTGTTAAGTATTACTGTTGGAGCTAGAAACATAAAGCATATTGTTAGGTATTACTGTACTGTTGGAGCTAGAAACACAAGCATATTGTTAAGTATTACTGTTGGAGCTAGAAACATAAAGCATATTGTTAGGTATTACTGTTGGAGCTAGAAACACAAGCATATTGTTAGGTATTACTGTTGGAGCTAGAAACACAAGCATATTGTTAGGTATTACTGTTGGAGCTAGAAACACAAGCATATTGTTAGGTATTACTGTTGAAGCTAGAAACACAAGCATATTGTTAAGTATTACTGTTGGAGCTAGAAACATAAAGCATATTGTTAGGTATTACTGTTGGAGCTAGAAACACAAGCATATTGTTAGGTATTACTGTTGGAGCTAGAAACACAAGCATATTGTTAGGTATTACTGTTGGAGCTAGAAACATAAAGCATATTGTTAGGTATTACTGTTGGAGCTAGAAACACAAGCATATTGTTAGGTATTACTGTACTGTTGGAGCTAGAAACACAAGCATATTGTTAGGTATTACTGTACTGTTGGAGCTAGAAACACAAGCATATTGTTAAGTATTACTGTTGGAGCTAGAAACATAAAGCATATTGTTAGGTATTACTGTTGGAGCTAGAAACACAAGCATATTGTTAGGTATTACTGTTGGAGCTAGAAACACAAGCACATTGTTAGGTATTACTGTTGGAGCTAGAAACACAAGCATATTGTTAGGTATTACTGTTGGAGCTAGAAACACAAGCATATTGTTAGGTATTACTGTTGGAGCTAGAAACACAAGCATATTGTTAGGTATTACTGTTGGAGCTAGAAACACAAGCATATTGTTAGGTATTACTGTTGGAGCTAGAAACACAAGCATATTGTTAGGTATTACTGTTGGAGCTAGAAACACAAGCATATTGTTAGGTATTACTGTTGGAGCTAGAAACACAAGCATATTGTTAGGTATTACTGTACTGTTGGAGCTAGAAACACAAGCATATTGCTAGGTATTACTGTTGGAGCTAGAAACACAAGCATATTGCTAGGTATTACTGTTGGAGCTAGAAACACAAGCATATTGTTAGGTATTACTGTACTGTTGGAGCTATAAACACAAGCATATTGTTAGGTATTACTGTTGGAGCTAGAAACACAAGCATATTGTTAGGTATTACTGTTGGAGCTAGAAACACAAGCATATTGTTAGGTATTACTGTTGGAGCTAGAAACACAAGCATATTACTAGGTATTACTGTTGGAGCTAGAAACACAAGCATATTACTAGGTATTACTGTTGGAGCTAGAAACACAAGCATATTGTTAGGTATTACTGTTGGAGCTAGAAACACAAGCACATTGTTAGGTATTACTGTTGGCGCTAGAAACACAAGCATATTACTAGGTATTACTGTTGGAGCTAGAAACACAAGCATATTACTAGGTATTACTGTTGGTTGGAGCTAGAAACACAAGCATATTGCTATATTGCTAGTATTACTGTTGGAGCTAGAAACACAAGCATATTACTAGGTATTACTGTTGGAGCTAGAAACACAAGCATATTGTTAGGTATTACTGTTGGAGCTAGAAACACAAGCATATTGTTAGGTATTACTGTTGGCTGTACTGTTGGAAACACAAGCATATTGTTAGGTATTACTGTACTGTTGGAGCTAGAAACACAAGCATATTGTTAGGTATTACTGTTGGAGCTAGAAACACAAGCATGGTATTACTGTTGGAGCTAGAAACACAAGCATATTGTTAGGTATTACTGTTGGAGCTAGAAACACAAGCATATTACTAGGTAAACTGTTGGAGCTAGAATCACAAGCATATTGTTAGGTATTACTGTTGGAGCTAGAAACACAAGCATATTGCTAGGTATTACTGTCGGAGCTAGAAACACAAGCACATTGCTAGGTATTACTGTTGGAGCTAGAAACACAAGCATATTGTTTTGCCTACTCATCAAGTGGAACCATTTCTCAGGCTTTAGACAGACACAATATGCTAAAAGACTGACGTCGTTTTCATTCTAAGGGATAATGTCTGTCCATGCTGTTCATGTTGTCTCTCAGATGGTGTAGAGCTGTGCACTAGCAGAGGCTTTTATCAAGAACACTATATCTGCTTAAATGACTCATGAGTCTTGGCAAAGCAGATATGTCAACCAGTGGGACACACACACACACACACACACACATACACACACACAAAGAGACACAAACACACACACACACACACACACACACACACACACACACACACACACACACACACACACACACACACACACATGCAAACACAAACACACACACACACACAGAGGCACATTCACACACAGAGACACATACATACACACACACATACACACACACACAGGCACAAACACTTTGCATAATGTGTGGTTGTGAGATGACATCTACATTCACAACATGTCGCCTGGATGGAGACTTACCGGTAATTAATGATGAAGGAGGCTGGAGAGGAAATCCTTTACATCTTAATTATGTTAATAAACACACACACACACACACCACACACACACACACACACACACACACACACACACACACACACACACACACACACACACACACACACACACACACACACGCAAACACACACACACACACACACATCCAATAACACACACACACATCAATGAACACACACACACACGTAGGAGGCTCTGGAATTATTCTGTAGGAGTATAATCAATAGATCTGAATAATCACCATTGTTTGTAATAATACACAGGCAAGAAAATCTGCTACAAACAGTATGGTGTTTCAACTGGTTAACTATAGCCTTCAGCAGGAGAGGAGAGGAGAGGAGATATTTTATAGTACTATAGTAATATTTTTCAAAGCAAAATAGATTGATTTGCTGCCACCCTCTACCTCACCCTCTACCTCACCCTCTACCCCACCCTCTACCCCAACCTCTACCTCACCCTCTACCTCACCCTCTACCCCACCCTCTACCTCACCCTCTACCCCACCCTCTAACCCACCCTCTACCTCACCCTCTACCCCACCCTCTACCTCACCCTCTACCCCACCCTCTAACCCACCCTCTACCCCAACCTCTACCCCACCCTCTACCCCACCTTCTACCTCACCCTCTACCCCACCCTCTAACTCCACCTCTACCCTACCCTGTACCTCACCCTCTACCCCACCCTCTACCTCACCCTCTACCCCACCCTCTACCTCCACCTCTACCCTACCCTCCCCCCCTCCCCACCCCACCCTCTACCCCACCCTCTACCCCACCCTCTACTTCCACCCTCTACCCCACCCTCTAAAACACCCTCTACCCTACCCTCTACCTCACCCTCTACCTCACCCTCTACCCCACCCTCTACCTCCACCTCTACCCTACCCTCTACCTCTCTAACCCACCCTCTACCCCATCCTCTACCACACCCTCTACCCTCACCCTCTACCTCACCCTCTACCCCACCCTCTACCCCACCACCTACCTCACCCTCTACCCCACCCTCTACCCCACCCGCTACCCCGCCCTCTACCTCACCCTCTACCCCACCCTCTACCTCACCCTCTACCCCACCCTCTACCCCACCCTCTACCTCACCCTCTACCCCACCCTCTACCCCACCCTCTACCTCGCCCTCTACCCCACCCTCTACCCCAACCTCTACCCCACCCTCTACCCCACCCTCTACCCCACCCTCTACCTCGCCCTCTACCCCACCCTCTACCCCACCCTCTACCTCACCCTCTAACACCCCTATCTCACTCTCTACCTCACCCTCTAACTCACCCTCTACCCCACCCTCTACCTCACCCTCTACCTCACCCTCTACCCCACCCTCTACCTCACCCTCTACCCCACCCTCTATCTCACCCTCTACCTCACCCTCTACCCCACCATCTACCCCACCCTCTACCCCACCCTCTAACTCAACCTCTACCCCACCCTCTACCCCACCCTCTACCTCACCCTCTACCCCACCCTCTACCTCCCCCTCTAAACCACCCTCTACCTCCACCCTGTTCCTCACCCTCTACCCCACCCTCTAACTCACCCTCTACCCCCCCTCTACCCCACCCTCTAACTCACCCTCTAACACACCCTCTACCCCTCCCTCTACCCCACCCTCTAACACACCCTCTACCCCACCCTCTAACTCACCCTCTACCCCACCCTCTACCTCCCCCTCTACCTCACCCTTTACCCCACCCTCAACCTCACCCTCTACCTCACCCTCTGTTGGAATCTTAACTGGTTTGCGATGTTGCAGTAATATTGTTTTACTATTCAAGAGATGTTGTAGATGCAGTTTTTTTAACCTAAATTAAATGTGTGTGTTTGTGTGTGTGTGTGTGTGTGTGTGTGTGTGTGTGTGTGTGTGTGTGTGTGTGTGTGTGTGTGTGTGTGTGTGTGTGTGTGAGAGGGAGGAAGGAAGGATGGCAGCATTAGTAGGGAGGAGCCGGTATTGTCTCCTCTCTGTTTGTCCTTGGACATGCTCCACCAGCTTAGTGGTTTAGCCAGTAAAACCCTGGGATTGGAGTTGGCATGAATATGATGTACTGATCATTAACCGATGTTAATGTATTAATCAACCTGCTGGTGATGAGAACATCTACACACACACACAACCCCCTACACACACACACACACACACACACACACACACACACACACACACACACACACACACACACACACACACACACACACACACACACACACACACACACACACACCCCCCCCTACACACACACACACACACACACACACACACACACACAACCCCCTACACACACACACACACACACACACAACCCCTACACACACACACACACACACACACACACACACACACACACACACACCCCCCTACACACACACACACACACACACACACACAACCCCCTACACACACACACACACAACCCCCTACACACACACACACACACACACACACACACACACACACACACACACACACACACCCCTACACACACACACACACACAACCCCCTACACACACACACACAACCCCCCTACACACACACACACACACACACACACAACCCCCCCTACACACACACACACACACACACACACACACAACCCCCTACACACACACACACACACACACACACACACACACACCCCCCCACACACACACACACACACACACACACACACACACACACACACACACACACACACACACACACATCATGCAGTACAGAGCTGTGATGAATGGTGAATGATGACTGCATTAAGAACAGGGTCCTGGTGTTGTATTGGTGTCTGTGTTTTAATCACACACTCTGTGTGTTTCGTTAGCCACGGACGGTCCTAATGCTCTCTGATGACTCTGCTGAATAGGTTTTCCCCAGGGATCCCGGGCTAACCCTAAACCCCCTACAAGGCACTTCAACAGGGTTGTTAATCAATACAAACCCCTGTCCGTCTCAACATCCATCCAGGTGTGCAGGTGTGTGTGTGTGTGTGTGTGTGTATGTGTGTGTGTGTGTGTGTGTGTGTGTGTGGCAGGTGTGTCAGGATGTAACAGATATCATGGTGACTCTGGACTGTCTCGTTAATTCATTAATTCATCTAGTTAGTGAAGGATAAATCTGACACCACTTCATGGTTGTGTTTTTTCTGATAGCTGGATAAATCAGATCAAAACTGATGGGGATGGACCCTCCCTCTGTCCCTCCCTCAATCCTTCATGAACCACCTGAGAGAGAGAGAGAGAGAGAGAGAGAGAGAGAGAGAGAGAGAGAGAGGTGTGTAGAATGTAGAAGAGAATGAAAGGATAAATAGAACTACAGCATGAGTGGTGAGACTAAACACAATACTATGTAACCTTTATCTAACTAGGCAAGTCAGTTAAGAACAAATTATTATTTTACAATGACAGCCTTCCCCGGCCAAACCCTCGCCTAATCCGGACGACACTGTTACAATTGTCCGCCGCACTATGGGACTCCTCATCACAGCTGGTTGTGATACAGCCCAGGATCAAACCAGGGTCTGTAGTGGCACCTCTCGATGCCTTAGACCACTGCGTCACTCGGAAAACCTTAAAATGTTGGCAGCGGTGGGACTAAAGCAAAGGGGGCTGGTGGTACACTGTAAGTGAGCCAAATTTTCACGTTGTTTTACAGTAACTTTACGGCAATTGCCTGTAAGTTATCATAAATAATGTTACTGTACAGTATTTTACGGTATTCAATACTTTTACTGTAATATCTTTTTACCATTGTTTTTACGGTAACTTTACAGGCAACTGGCTGCCTGTAAATTACCGTAAAACAACAGTACAGTGCATTGCTGTAATAATTTTATGGTAATTGTAACAAAATGAATGACTGAATGATCAAATTAATTAATTAATTGATGGATACATTCATTCAATTCATTGATGGGGTTGGAGTTTTGAATGTTACAGTGTTTTACCATAATTGCATGAGATTGTGGTGCAAGCAAGTTAGCTGCTAGGTAATGCTATTACATATTTCAGAATATCAAGGCCTTTAGAAGTGTTGTACTTAAACAAAGGATTCCAATCTTGCAGTGCCTACTGGGCGAAACAGACCAAATACTTGTGATGGGCAAAACAAGTTTCCTGAAGCATCGAGGTTTTCCAGCCAAATGTGTTCGAAAGTAGGTTAATTATGCAAGGCTTTGATCGTCAGAGTGTACCACTAATGGCACCCGTTGGTCAAAAGAATTAAGAGCGGGCCAAAATGATGAAAGACGACGTCTCACGCCTCCTAGCGAATCCGCAGCGTAGCCTTATTTTGTTTTCTACCAGAACAATCAGGTGGTTGTTCGACGAAGCGACGCTCCGGACTTCATTGGTCACGTGTTTCTGATAAAGTGATACAGGCGTTGACACACTGCTTCGAAGTAGACCGCTAAGGGATTTCATGCCTCGGAGCTCCAGTACCAAACCTAACCACTGGTAAGTACTCAACCACTAAAGCCTGAAGACTTTCAGCCACTTCAATCTGTCCTCTATACACATTAAATCGTTAGGGCACTACTACCACATATCTATTCAATTTGTACGACATTCTCGCTAACTGATGGCACAAATGCTACAAAGTACGCCTCAAAATATATTAATGTGGCAACAACAACAATACCGAACATATAGTGGTATTTGATATTCATTATGGATCCCCATTAGCTGTAGCGATAGCAGCAGCTACTATTCCTGGGGTCCACATGAAACATGACATAATGAAACATGACATAATGAAACATGACATAATGAAACATGACATAATGAAACATGACATAATGAAACATGACATAATGAAACATGACATAATGAAACATGACATAATGCAAAACATGACATAATGAAACATGACATAATGAAACATGACATAATGAAACATGACATAATGAAACATGACATAATGCAAAACATGACATAATGAAACATGACATAATGAAACAGGACATAATGAAACATGACATAATGAAACATGACATAATGAAACATGACATAATGCAACATGACATAATGCAAAACATTAATAACCAATAATAGCTGAAGGACAGAACTACATCGATTTTAAAACAAGAAAAATATTACTACGTTGTTCTGTGCTGACTCAATAGAGAGAAAACAGACTGGCGCAGTAGTCTATGGCATTGCATTTCAGTGCAAGAGGCATCACTACAGTCCTTGGTTCAAATCCAGGCTGTATCACATCTGGCTGTGATTGGGATTCCCATTGGGCTGCGCACAATTGGCCTAGCGTTGTTTGGCTGGGGTAGGTAATCATTGTAAATAAGAATTTATTCTTAACTGACTGGCCTAGTTCAATTTAAAAAATAATAACATTATTCCACATTTACATACAGTAGTATCTAGGCTGTCAGTTACACACGTACATCACAACAAACACACAAAATATCTAGGTCAAAAAAGGAATCGCTGTGCTGTGAGGTGTTGCTTTAGAAAAAAGAAAAAAAACTGGTTTGCTGTTCACTACATGAGATGGAAGGGAACCAGTAGGTCACATTAGGAAGAGGCGTTTCTTTATTTGTTTTTTAAAACCAGGTTAACTGTTCACTTACTGTATATGAGATGGAAGGGAGGTCCATGCACTCATGGCTTTGTATGATACTGTACGTTTCCTTCGTTCTGGACCTGGAGACCGTGAAAAGACCCCTGGTGGCATGTCTGGTGGGGGAAGTCTGTGTGGACCTGACCATAGATCACATGGGAGGGGGGGATGTTATGCCGTGATGTGATGCTTTATCGGTTTCAATAAACCAGGTTTGCTGTTCACTACATGAGATGGAAGGGAGGTCCATGCAACATGGCTCTGTTCTGGACTTGGAGACTGTGAAAAGATCCCTGTGAAAAGACCCCTGGTGGCATGTCTGGTGGGAGAAGTGTGTGTGTCAGAGCTGTGTGTAAGTTCACTATGCAAACTATTCTGATTGATTTATTTCTTATAAAAACAAGAAGTGATGCAGTCAGTCTCTCCTCTACTTTTAGCCAAGAGAGAATGTCATGCATAGTATTAATATCAGCCCTCTGATTACAGTGTGAAGAGAAAGACATACCGCTCTGTCCTGGGCCAGCTGCAGCTTAACTAGGTCCTTCTTTGCAGCACCTGGCCATATGCCTGGGCAATAATCAAGATGAGATAAAACTAGAGCTTGCATGACTTGCTTTGTGTAGTGTGGTGTCACTAAACACCTCTCCCCGTCTTTACAACCAATATGTTTTGATCGTGACACTTTACAATCCAAGGCTGATACCAGTGGTTGAAAAAGTACCTAATTTTCATTTTTTAGTAAGAGTAAAGATACCGTAATAGAAAATGACTCAAGTAAAAGTGAAATTCACCCAGTAAAATACTACTTAAGTAATAGTCAAAAGGTATTTGGTTTAAACATACTTAAGTATCAATAGAAAAAGTATACATTTGAAAAATCACTTATATTAAGCCAACAAGACGACTTCATTTACAGATAGACAGGGGAACACTCCAACACTCAGACATCATTTACAGATAGCCAGGGGAACACTCCAACACTCAGACATCATTTACAGATAGCCAGGGGAACACTCCAACACTCAGACATCATTTACAGATAGCCAGGGGAACACTCCAACACTCAGACATCATTTACAGATAGCCAGGGACACACTCCAACACTCAGACATCATTTACAGATAGACAGGGCACACTCCAACACTCAGACATCATTTACAGATAGACAGGGACACACTCCAACACTCAGACATCATTTACAGATTGACAGGGACACACTCCAACACTCAGACATCATTTACAGATTGACAGGGACACACTCCAACACTCAGACATCATTTACAGATAGACAGGGGAACACTCCAACACTCAGACATCATTTACAGATTGCCAGGGGTACATTCCAACACTCAGACAACATTTACAGATAGCCAGGGGCACACTCCAACACTCAGACATCATTTACAGATAGACAGGGACACACTCCAACACTCAGACATCATTTACAGATAGCCAGGGGTACACTCCAACACTCAGACATCATTTACAGATAGACAGGGACACACTCCAACACTCAGACATCATTTACAGATAGCCAGGGGAACACTCCAACACTCAGACATCATTTACAGATAGCCAGGGGAACACTCCAACACTCAGACATCATTTACAGATAGCCAGGGGGAGCACACTCCAACACATCATTTACAGACATCATTTACAGATAGACAGGGACACACTCCAACACTCAGACATCATTTACAGATAGACAGGGACACACTCCAACACTCAGACATCATTTACAGATAGCCAGGATAGACACACTCCAACACTCAGACATCATTTACAGATAGCCAGGAGCACACTCCAACACTCAGACATCATTAGATACAGATACAGATTGCCAGGGGGGCAACACTCCAACACTCAGACAACATTTACAGATAGCCAGGGGCACACTCCAACACTCAGACATCATTTACAGATAGCCAGGGGCACACTCCAACACTTTGACATCATTTACAGATAGCCAGGGGAACACTCCAACACTCAGACATCATTTACAGATAGCCAGGGGAACACTCCAACACTCAGACATCATTTACAGATAGCCAGGGGCACACTCCAACACTCAGACATCATTTACAGACGAAGAGTTTGTGTTTAGTGAGTCCGCCAGATCAGCTGCAGTAGGGATGACCAGGTATTTTCTCTATAGCTGTGGGATTTAGACCATTTCCCTGTCCTGCTAAGCATTCAAAATGTAACGAGAACTTTTGGGTGTCAGGGAAAATGTATGGAGTAGAAAGTACATTATTTTCTTAAAGAATGTAGTGGAGTAAAAGTACATTATTTTCTTTAGGAATGTAGTGGACTATAAGTACTAGTTGTCAAAAATATAAATAGTAAAGTAAAGAACCGTAATTATTGTTACATAAGAGGAAAGAAAGGGCAGTGGGGAGGAGAGAAACAGAAGAGAGGAGAGGAGAAACAGAAGAGGGAGGAGAGGAGAGGAGAGAAACAGAAGAGGGGAGGAGAGGAGAGGAGAGAAACAGAAGAGGAGAGGAGAGGAGAGAAACAGAAGAGAGGAGAGGAGAGAAACAGAAGAGGGAGGAGAGGAGAGGAGAAAACAGAAGAGGGGAGGAGAGGAGAGAAACAGAAGAGGAGAGGAGAGGAGAGGAGAGAAACAGAAGAGAGGAGAGGAGAGAATCAGAAGAGGAGAGAAGAGAAACAGAAGAGGGGAGGAGAGGAGAGGAGAGAAACAGAAGAGGAGAGGAGAGGAGAGAAACAGAAGAGGAGAGGAGAGGAGAGAAACAGGAGAGGAGAGGAGAGGAGAGGAGAGGAGAGGAGAGGAGAGGAGAGGAGAGGAGAGGAGAGGAGAGAGAGGAGAGGAG
>NC_056452.1:28016434-28046434 GCF_018296145.1 Oncorhynchus tshawytscha | reverse complement strand
GATGTTGCACTTCCTCGTCCGGGGTGAAAGGTGACAGACCTAGAACGGTGTTTGTCATGAGACATATAGGAAAGTCACATAAACGCCTGAGTGTCCGAACAGTTTGGACTACAAAACCATGATGAGACTCTCACAAACATGATGGTGTCCACCGTTTTGATCTATGACCCCACACACACACACACACACACACACACACACACACACGTGTCAGGAGACCCTTCTGAAGTCGCTGATCTGCTAACTTCTGTCCGTAGCATCCAAACAGTTTGGGATACACACTAATATGACCCCTCCGTGGAAAGGTGAGATTCTCAGGAACACGTACATGGGACGCCGACAGGACAAGACTCATATCCCCCCTGGTACCAGTTGAAGAAAAAACATGTTTTAAGTACATATGGAGACTATTTAGTAAGAAAAAATAAGGGGGTTAAACACATGTAAATAGATATATAATAAAAGTGTTTCCTGATCTTCCTTATAGCTCTCAGATATTCAGAACCAGCTACCTTTTTTTTGGGGAGACTACAGCATCTGTTGTTAGATGTAGTGAATATGTTATTCTATGCATTTCTATGGGATCATAAGGACAAATACATATATATTTTTATTTATTAATTTATTTTTTTAAATGTATTTTTGTTTTATACTACTTTGTTTACTTTGCCTTAAAATTCCAAATGAAAAAGCAAAATGATCCTTGGTGACCTTCTTAAAACAATTCCATATATACAGGGAGAGAGGCGATTCCGATTCCATATAGAGGCACTGCATTCGGGAAACTATTCAAACCCCTTCCTTTTTTCCACATTTTGTTATGTTACAGCCTTGTGTAACAGTATAACTTTAGACCGTCCCCTCGCCCCGACCCGGGCACGAACCAGGGACCCTCTGCACACGTCAACAACAGTCACCCACGAAGCATCGTTACCCATCGCTCCACAAAAGCCGCGGCCCTTGCAGAGCAAAGGGGAACCACTACTTCAAGGTCTCAGAGCAAGTGATGTCACCGATTGAAACGCCACTAGCGCGCACCACCGCTAACTAGCTAGCTATTTCACATCCGTTACACTTACTCTGAAACGGATTCAATAAATAAAAGATCTTCATAAATCTACACACAACACAGGTTTTTGGAAATGTTTGCAAATGCATATATATATTTAAAAAATAAACATAAGTATTCCGAACCTTAGCAATGAGACTCGAAAATTGAGCTCAGGTGCATCCTATTTCCATCGATCATCCTTGAGATGTTTCTACAACTTGATTGGAGTCCACATATGGTAAATTCAATTGATTGGACATGATTTGGAAAGGCACACACCTGTCTATATAAGGTCCCACGGTTGACAGTGCATGTCAGAGCAAAAACCAAACCATGCGGTTGAAGGAATTTCTACTGCAGCATTGAAGGTTCCCAAGAACACAGTGGCTTCCATCATTCTTAAAAGGAAGAAGTTTGGAACCACCAAGACTCTTCCTAGAGCTGGTCGCCTGGCTAAACTGAGCAATCTGGGGAGAAGAGCCTTGGTCAGGGAGGTGACCAAGAACCCGATGGTCACTCTGACAGAGCTCCAGAGTTCCTCTGGGCCGTGGTAGGAGGTTATGATCGAAGACTTTTTTCTTTGTCATTATGGGTTATTGTATAGATTGATGAGGGGGTTATTCTGTATAAATTGATGAGGGGGTGTTATTGTGAGGGGGTAGATTGATGAGGGGTTATTCTGTATAAATTGATGAGGGGGTTATTGTGTAGATTGATGAGGGGGTTATTGTGTATAGATTGATGAGGGGGTTATTCTGTATAGATTGATGAGGGGGTTATTGTGTAGATTGATGAGGGGGTTATTGTGTATAGATTGATGAGGGGGTTATTCTGTATAAATTGATGAGGGGGGTTATTGTGTATAAATTGATGAGGGGGTTATTGTGTATAGATGTGTATAGATTGATGAGGGGGTTATTGTGTAGATTGATGAGGGGGTTATTGTGTATAGATTGATGAGGGGGTTATTGTGTAGATTGATGAGGGGGGTTATTGTGTATAGATTGATGAGGGGGTTATTGTGTAGATTGATGAGGGGGTTATTGTGTGGTTTGATGAGGGGGTTATTGTGTGGATTGATGAGGGGGGTTATTGTGTGGATTGATGAGGGGGGGGTTATTGTATAGATTGATGAGGGGGTTATTGTGTGGATTGATGAGGGGGTTATTGTATAGATTGATGAGGGGGAGGGTTATTGTGTGGATTGATGAGGGGGTTATTGTATAGATTGATGAGGGGTTATTGTGGGATTGATGAGGGGTTATTGTGTAGATTGATGAGGGGGTTATTGTGTGGATTGATGAGGGGGTTATTGTGTAGATTGATGATGGGGTTATTGTGTGGATTGATGAGGTGGTTATTGTGTATAGATTGATGAGGGGGTTACTGTGTATAGATTGATGAGGGGGTTATTGTGTATAGATTGATGAGGGGGTTATTGAATAGATTGATGATGGGGTTATTGTATAGATTGATGAGGGGGTTATTGTGTATAGATTGATGAGGGGGTTATTGTGTAGATTGATGAGGGGGTTATTGTGTTGATAGATTGATGAGGGGGTTATTGTGTAGATTGATGAGGGGGTTATTGTGTAGATTGATGAGGGGGGGGTTATTGTGTATAGATTGATGAGGGGGGGGGTTATTGTGTAGATTGATGAGGGGGTTATTGTGTAGATTGATGAGGGGGGTTGTTGTGTATAGATTGATGAGGGGGTTATTGTGTATAGATTGATGAGGGGTTATTGTGTAGATTGATGAGGGGGTTATTGTGTAGATTGATGATGGGGTTATTGTGTAGATTGAGGAGGGGGGTTATTGTGTAGATTGATGAGGGGGTTATTGTGTAGATTGATGATGGGGGGTTATTGTGTAGATTGATGAGGGGGTTATTGTGTAGATTGATGAGGGGGTTATTGTGTAGATTGATGAGGGGGGTTATTGTGTGTAGATTGATGAGGGGGTTATTGTGTATAGATTGATGAGGGGGTTATTGTGTATAGATTGATGAGGGGGTTATTGTGTAGATTGATGATGGGGTTATTGTGTATAGATTGATGATGGGGTTATTGTGTATAGATTGATGAGTGGGGTTATTGTGTATAGATTGATGAGGGGGTTATTGTGTATAGATTGATGATGGGGTTATTGTGTATAGATTGATGAGGGGGTTATTGTGTATAGATTGATGAGGGGGGTAATTGTGTAGATTGTTGATGGGGTTATTGTGTAGATTGATGAGGGAGGTTATTGTGTATAGATTGATGAGGGGGTTATTGTGTATACATTGATGAGGGGGTTATTGTGTAGATTGATGAGGGGGTTATTGTGTGTAGATTGATGAGGGGGTTATTGTGTATAAAATGATGAGGGGGTTATTGTGTATAAATTGATGATGGGGTTATTGTGTAGATTGATGAGGGCGTTATTGTGTAGATTGATGATGGGGTTATTGTGTAGATTGATGAGGGGGTTATTGTGTAGATTGATGATGGGGTTATTGTGTGGATTGATGAGCGGGTTATGGGGTGTAGATTGATGAGGGGGTTATTGTGTATAAATTGATGATGGGGTTATTGTGTATAAATTGATGAGGGGGTTATTGTGTAGATTGATGAGGGGTTATTGTGCAGATTGATAAGGGGGTTATTGTGTATAAATTGATGAGGGGGTTATTGTGTAGATTGATGAGGGGGTTATTGTGTAGATTGATGAGGGGGTTATTGTGTAGATTGATGAGCGGGTTATGGGGTGTAAATTGATGAGGGGGGTTTGTGTAGATTGATGATGGGGTTATGGGTCATTGTGTAAAAAAAATATTTAATCAATTTTAGAGTAAGGTTGTAATGTAACAAAATGTTGATCAAGTCGAGGGGATCTTCAACATCCTGTAATAGTCACTCATACTTCCCCTAATAACGGATGATATGACTTCCACATTTCATCAGGTACAAACATGCAGTCAATTACATGAATATATACGAAGGTCACAAAATAGTTTAAAATTCTAATTGATCTGTGTTGATGTGAGTGTCTGTATATCTGTGTTACGTGTATGTGTTAGGGGGAGGATGGTCTGTGAGAAAGGCAGGTACTGTAACCTTACAGCTGAACCAGCAGAGTACTATGATGCACCAAATGTGCTTAACTTTGATTAGTTGATCACTTCTCTGTCTGTCTGTCTGTCTGTCTGTCTGTCTGTCTGTCTGTCTGTCTGTCTGGTCTGTCTGGTCTGTCTGGTCTGTCTGGTCTGTCTGGTCTGTCTGTCTGTCTGTCTGTCTGTCTGTCTGTCTGTCTGTCTGTCTGTCTGTCTGTCTGTCTGCCTGTCTGTCTGTCTGTCTGTCTGTCTGTCTGTCTGTCTGTCTGTCTGTCTGTCTGTCTGTCTGTCTGTCTGTCTGTCTGCCTGTCTGCCTGTCTGTCTGTCTGTCTGTCTGTCTGTCTGTCTGTCTGTCTGGCGCAGGAGAGTCAAACGGAGTGTACATGGAGTCTTTTAATATAAGTCCACTTAACATGCTCCAAAGACTAAATACATAAATGAACATGGGTAGGAGGACCCGTCGCGCACCTATTCAACCATAAAACAACACTCGACATAAAACAATCTCTGACAAAGACATGAGGGGAAACAGAGGGTTAAATACACAACAGGTAATGAATGGGATTGAAACCAGGTGCGCGGGAAGACAAGACAAAACCAATGGAAAATAAAAAATGGATCATAATGGCTAGAAGACCGGTGACGTCGACCGCCGAGCACCGCCCCAACAAGGAGAGGCAACGACTTCGGTAGAAGTCGTGACAACATGTCAGATTTCAAAAAGGCTTTACGGCGAAAAGCAAACGATGCTATTATTTCTGAGGATAGCACCTCCATAAACAAAATAGAGAAAACATATTTCAACACTGCAGGCGCAGAAATAAAACATAGAAATAAAATATAAATCCTTACCTTTGACGAGCTTCTTCTGTTGGCACTCCAATATGTCCCATAAACATAACAAATAGTCCTTTTGTTCGATTAATTCCGCCGATATATATCCAAAATATCAATTTATGTGGCGCGTTTGATCCAGAAAAACACCGGTTCCAACTTGCGCAAAGTGACTACAAAATATCTCAAAACATTTCAAACTACTTTTTGTAATTCAACTTTACGTATTTAAAAAAAGTAAATAATCAACAAAATTGAAGACGGGATGATCTGTGTTCATTACAGGAAGAAAACAAACTGTAGCTTTCTGGTCACGCGCCTCTATCTAACAGTACACATGAAGTGACCCTCGTTTTGAACAGGGCCACTTCTTCATTACACAAAGGAAAAACCTCAACCAATTTCTAAAGACTGGTGACATCCAGTGGAAGCGGTAGGAACTGCAAGCAAGTCCCTTAGAAATCTGGATTCCCAATGAAACCTCATTGAAAAGAGATTGACCTCAAAATAAAAATTTTAAAAAATTCGGAATGGTTTGTCCTCCATTGTTTCGCCTGCTACATAAGTTCTGTTATGCTCACAGACATGATTCAAACAGTTTTAGAAACTTCAGAGTGTTTTCTATCCAAATGTACTAATAATATGTATCTTATCTTATCTTCTGGGGATGAGTAGCAGGCAATTCCACATGCTGGCCCCTATCATAGAGAAGTGTTTTGGGGTACACAAGGGAAAATAAATAAGCATAAATATGGGTTGTATTTATAATGGTATTTGTTCTTAACTGGTTGCTCTTATCTTGTGGCAACAGGTCCCAAATCCTTACCTTTGATATTGGTACACTGTTTTATCTCACCCAGTAGATATGGGAGTTTATCAAAATTGGATTTGTTTTCGAATTCTTTGTGGATCTGTGTAATCTGAGGGAAATATGTATCTCTAATACGGTCATACATTGGACAGGAGGTTAGGAAGTGCAACTCAGTTTCCACCTCATTTTGTGGGCAGTGTGCACATAGCCTGTCTTCTCTTGAGAGCCAGGTCTGTCTAAGGCAGCCTTTCTCAATAGCAAGGCTATGCTCACTAAGTCTGTACATATGGACAGGTATTCTGCCACTGTGTACTCTCTGTTTAGGGCCAAATAGCATTCTAGTTTGCTCTGTTTTTTGTTAATTCTTTCCAATGTGTCAAGTAATTATCTTTTTGTTTTCTCATGATTTGGTTGGGTCTAATTGTGCTGCTGTCCTGGGGCTCTGTGGGGTGTGTTTGTGTTTGTGAACAGAGCCCGAGGACCAGCTTGCTTAGGGGACTCTTCTCCAGGTTCATCTCTCCGTAGGTGATGGCTTTGTTATGGAAGGTTTGGGAATAGCTTCCTTTTAGGTGATTGTAGAATTTCTTTTCTGGATTTTGATAATTAGTGGGTATCGGCCTAATTCTGCTCTGCATGCATTATTTGGTGTTCTACGTTGTACACGGGGGATATTTTTTGCAGAATTCTGCATGCAGAGTCTCAATTTGGTGTTTGTCCCATTTTGTGAAGTCTTGGTTGGTGAGCGGACCCCAGACCCCAGACCTCACAACCGTAAAGGGCAATGGGCTCTATGACTGATTCAAGTTTTTTTGCCAGATCCTAATTGGTATGTCGAAATTGATGTTCCTTTTGATGGCATAGAATGTCCTTCTTGCCTTGTCTCTCAGATCGTTCACAGCTTTGTGGAAGTTACCTGTGGTGCTGATGTTTAAGCCAAGGTATGTATAGTTTTTCGTGTGCTCTAGGGCAACAGTGTCTAGATGGAATTTGTATTTGTGGTCTTGGCGACTGGACCTTTTTTGGAACACCATTATTTTGGTCTTACTGAGATTTACTGTCAGGGCCCAGGTCTGACAGAATCTGTGCAGAAGATCTAGGTGCTGCTGTAGGCCCTCCTTGGTTGGTGACAGAAGCACCAGATCATCAGCAAACTAGCAGGGTGAGGCCGGGTGCTGCAGACTTTTATAGTGCCCGCGCCAATTCATTGATATATATGTTGAAGAGGGTGGGGCTTAAGCTGCATCCCTGTCTCACCCCACGACCCTGTGAGAAGAAATATGTGTGTTTTTTGCCAATTTTAACTGCACACTTGTTGTTTGTGTACATGGATTTTATAATGTCTTATGTTTTACTCCCAACACCACTTCCATCAATTTGTATAGCAGACCCTCATGCCAAATTGAGTCAAAGGCTTTTTTGAAATCAACAAAGCATGAGAAGACTGCCTTTGTTTTGGTTTGTTTAGTTGTCAATTAGGGTGTGCAGGGTGAATACATGGTCTGTTGTACTGTAATTTGGTAAAAAGCCAATTTGACATCTGCTCAGTACATTGTTTTCTTTGAGGAACTATACGAGTCTGCTGTTAATGATCTCTGTGTCTCTCTCTGTCTCTGTCTTTCTCCCTCTCTCTCTCTCTGTCTCTCTCTGTCTCTCTCTGTCTCTCTGTATCTCTCTCTGTCTCTCTGTCTCTCTGTCTCTGTCTCTTTGTCTCTGTCGCTCTCTCTCTCTCTCTCTCTCTCTCTCTCTCTCTCTCTCTCTGTCTCTCTGTCTCTCTCTCTGTCTCTCTCTGTCTCTCTGTCTCTCTCTCTGTTTCTCTCTGTCTCTCTGTTTCTCTGTCTCTGTCTCTTTGTCTCTTTCCCCCTTCTCTCTCTCTGTGTATATACTGTATATACAATGTTCTCTCTGTCTCTCTCTGTCTCTCTCTGTTTCTCTGTCTCTCTGTTTCTCTGTCTCTCTGTTTCTCTGTCTCTGTCCCTTTGTCTCTGTCACTCTCTCTCTCTGTCTCTCTCTCTGTCTCTCTGTTTCTCTGTCTCTTTGTCTCTGTCCCCCTTCTCTCTCTCTGTCTCTCTCTCTCTCTGTTTCTCTGTCTCTCTGTTTCTCTGTCTCTGTCCCTTTGTCTCTGTCCCCCTTCTCTCTCTGTCTCTCTCTGTCTCTCTGTCTCTGTCACTCTCTCTCTCTGTCTCTCTCAATTCAATTCAATTCAATTCAATTCAATTCAATTCAATTCAATTCAATTCAAGGGCTTTATTGGCATGGGAAACACGTGTTAACATTGCCAAAGCAAGTGAGGTAGACAACATACAAAGTGAATATATAAAGTGAAAAACAACAAAAATTAACAGTAAACATTACACATACAGAAGTTTCAAAACAGTAAAGACATTACAAATCTCTCTCTGTCTCTCTGTTTCTCTGTCTCTTTGTCTCTGTCCCCCTTCTCTCTCTCTGTATCTCTGTCTCTCTGTTTCTCTGTCTCTTTGTCTCTGTCCCCCTTCTCTCTCTCTGTCTCTCTGTCTCTCTGTTTCTTTGTCTCTGTCCCCCTTCTCGCTCTCTGTGTATATACTGTATAAACAATGTTCTCTTTGCCTCTATCTCTCCTTCTCTCCATTTTACAACCATAGCAAACTGAAGTCTTCGATCAAATCCATTACGATAATCACCAGAGAGTCCATTTTCCTAAAGAAGTGACACAGTGCGATTAATACCCCCTACTAATGTTTACTTTATATTCTGTAAATCAATAACACAGTCATCGTATTCCACACTTCACATTTACGACAGGCTCTCCTCCCATCTCATCTCCCCTCCTCTTCTCTCCTCCCATCTCCTCTCCTCTCATCTCCTCTCTTCCCCTCCCATCTCCACTCCTCTCTTTTCCTCTCTCCTCCCATCTCATCTCCCCTCCCATCTCCCCTCCTCTTCTCTCCTCTCATCTCCTCTCTTCCCCTCCCCTCCCATCTCCACTCCTCTCTTTTCCTCTCTTCTCCTCTCTCCTCCTCCCCTGTCCCCTCCTCCCTGAGTTATATTGTGTTGCTGCTATCTGGAGTTATTCTGTCCTCACTGATGCTGCTATCTGTTCTTTGTTCTCTATAAACTTTCCTTCAGGGACAGAGAGACAGAAGCAACACAACACATGTATTTTTTTGTCTGTTCTACACAGTCTGGTGTGAAGCAAAAATACAGGGAAGAGGAGGATGGAAGAGAGGAGAGGAAATGGAGAGAGGGATGAGAGGAGGATGGAAGAGAGGAGAGGAAATGGAGAGAGGGATGAGAGGAGGATGGAAGAGAGGAGAGGAAATGGAGAGAGGGATGAGAGGAGGAGGGAAGAGAGGAGAGGAAATGGAGAGAGGGATGAGAGGAGGATGGAAGAGAGGAGAGGAAATGGAGAGAGGGATGAGAGGAGGATGGAAGAGAGGAGAGGAAATGGAGAGAGGGATGAGAGGAGGATGGAAGAGAGGAGAGGAAATGGAGAGAGGGATGAGAGGAGGATGGAAGAGAGGAGAGGAAATGGAGAGAGGGATGAGAGGAGGATGGAAGAGAGGAGAGGAAATGGAGAGAGGGATGAGAGGAGGAAGAAGAGACAGGCTTGAGGGGGAGGGAGGAGGGAGGGAGGGAGGGAGGGAGGGAGGGAGGGAGGGAGGGAGGGAGGGAGGGAGGGAGGGAGGGTGAATGGTGGAGGAAACAAAGAGGTGGAGAGGTTTGACTGCATTTATTTCACATTTACATCCCACCGATCCTCTCCTCTCTCTCTCTCTCTCTCGTTCTCTCTCTGTCTCTCTCTCTCATTCTCTCTCTCTCGTTCTCTCTCCCTCTCTCTCTCTCTCGTTCTCTCTCGCTCTCTCTCATTCTTAAATCAAGAGTTTGTCTGTTCTGCAATGCTCAGGACAATTTAATTTATCTGAACCAATGGTGTGTTTTTTGGTTTCAGTGTACAGTCTCAATTGGTATGTTTTCAGTGTACAGTCTGTACTGGTATGGTCTGTGGTTTCAGTGTATAGTCTGTACTGGTATGGTCTGTGGTTTCAGTGTACAGTCTGTACTGGTATGGTCTGTGTTTTCAGTGTATAGTCTGTACTGGTATGGTCTGTGGTTTCAGTGTACAGTCTGTACTGGTATGGTCTGTGTTTTCAGTGTACAGTCTGTATTTGCTCATGTTTTTCTTACACAGTCCATACTAACATCAATAACACAGAACATATGAAGGGACTATATTTTCTCTCCATCTCTCCACTAACTTCACAGGTATAGGATCATAACATTTTTGACATGCGTTTTTCTGTATTTTTTTGTTGTTATTCTGCCTCCCACTGTTCAAATAAACCTACCATTAAAATTATAGACGGATCATTTCTTTGTCAGTGGGAAAACATACAAAATCAACAGGGGATGAAATACCTACTAATAGCTGAATGACATGTGACTGATTGATGTATTTGAAAGACAGTAGAGCAGGGCTGGCCAACCATCTTCCTGGAGATTTTTATTTTTTATTTTATTTTATTTCACCTTTATTTAACCAGGTAGGCTAGTTGAGAACAAGTTCTCATTTGCAACTGCGACCTGGCCAAGATAAAGCATAGCAGTGTGAGCAGACAACACAGAGTTACACATGGAATAAACAATTAACAAGTCAATAACACAGTAGAAAACAAAGGGGGGAGTCTATATACAAATGTGCAAAAGGCATGAGGAGGTAGACGAATAATTACAATTTTGCAGATTAACACTGGAGTGATAAATGATCAGATGGTCATGTACAGGTAGAGATATTGGTGTGCAAAAGAGCAGAAAAGTAAATAAATAAAAACAGTATGGGGATGAGGTAGGTGAAAATGGGTGGGCTATTTACCAATAGACTATGTACAGCTGCAGCAATCGGTTAGCTGCTCAGATAGCTGATGTTTGAAGTTGGTGAGGGAGATAAAAGTCTCCAACTTCAGCGATTTTTGCAATTTGTTCCACTCACAGGCAGCAGAGTACTGGAACAAAAGGCGGCCAAATGAGGTGTTGGCTTTAGGGATGATCAGTGAGATACACCTGCTGGAGCGCGTGCTACGGATGGGTGTTGCCATAGTGACCAGTGAACTGAGATAAGGCGGAGCTTTACCTAGCATGGATTTGTAGATGACCTGGAGCCAGTGGGTCTGGCGACGAATATGTAACGAGGGCCAGCCGACTAGAGCATACAAGTCGCAGTGGTGGGTGGTATAAGGTGCTTTAGTGACAAAACGGATGGCACTGTGATAGACTGCATCCAGTTTGCTGAGTAGAGTGTTGGAAGCCATTTTGTAGATGACATCGCCGAAGTCGAGGATCGGTAGGATAGTCAGTTTTACTAGGGTAAGCTTGGCGGCGTGAGTGAAGGAGGCTTTGTTGCGGAATAGAAAGCCGACTCTTGATTTGATTTTCGATTGGAGATGTTTGATATGAGTCTGGAAGGAGAGTTTGCAGTCTAGCCAGACACCTAGGTACTTATAGGTGTCCACATATTCAAGGTCGGAACCATCCAGGGTGGTGATGCTAGTCGGGCATGCGGGTGCAGGCAGCGATCGGTTGAAAAGCATGCATTTGGTTTTACTAGCGTTTAAGAGCAGTTGGAGGCCACGGAAGGAGTGTTGTATGGCATTGAAGCTTGTTTGGAGGTTAGATAGCACAGTGTCCAATGACGGGCCGAAAGTATGTAGAATGGTGTCGTCTGCGTAGAGGTGGATCAGGGAATCGCCCGCAGCAAGAGCAACATCATTGATATATACAGAGAAAAGAGTCGGCCCGAGAATTGAACCCTGTGGCACCCCCATAGAGACTGCCAGAGGACCGGACAGCATGCCCTCCGATTTGACACACTGAACTCTGTCTGCAAAGTAATTGGTGAACCAGGCAAGGCAGTCATCCGAAAAACCGAGGCTACTGAGTCTGCCGATAAGAATATGGTGATTGACAGAGTCGAAAACCTTGGCAAGGTCAACGGCTGCACAGTACTGTCTTTTATCGATGGCGGTTATGATATCGTTTAGTACCTTGAGTGTGGCTGAGGTGCACCCGTGACCGGCTCGGAAACCAGATTGCACAGCGGAGAAGGTACGGTGGGATTCGAGATGGTCAGTGACCTGTTTGTTGACTTGGCTTTCGAAGACCTTAAATAGGCAGGGCAGGATGGATATAGGTCTGTAACAGTTTGGGTCCAGGGTGTCTCCCCCTTTGAAGAGGGGGATGACTGCGGCAGCTTTCCAATCCTTGGGGATCTCAGACGATATGAAAGAGAGGTTGAACAGGCTGGTAATAGGGGTTGCGACAATGGCGGCGGATAGTTTCAGAAATAGGGGGCCCAGATTGTCAAGCCCAGCTGATTTGTACGGGTCCAGGTTTTGCAGCTCTTTCAGAACATCTGCTATCTGGATTTGGGTAAAGGAGAACCTGGAGAGGCTTGGGCGAGGAGCTGCCGGGGGGGGCAGAGCTGTTGACCGAGGTTGGAGTAGCCAGGCGGAAGGCATGGCCAGCCGTTGAGAAATGCTTATTGAAGTTTTCGATAATCATGGATTTATCAGTGGTGACCGTGTTACCTAGCCTCAGTGCAGTGGGCAGCTGGGAGGAGGTGCTCTTGTTCTCCATGGACTTCACAGTGTCCCAGAACTTTTTGGAGTTGGAGCTACAGGATGCAAACTTCTGCCTGAAAAAGCTGGCCTTAGCTTTCCTGACTGACTGCGTGTATTGGTTCCGGACTTCCCTGAACAGTTGCATATCCCGGGGACTATTCGATGCTATAGCAGTCCGCCACAGGATGTTTTTGTGCTGGTCGAGGGCAGTCAGGTCTGGGGTGAACCAAGGACTGTATCTGTTCTTAGTTCTGCATTTTTTGAACGGAGCATGCTTATCTAAAATGGTGAGGAAGCTACTTTTAAAGAATGACCAGGCATCCTCAACTGACGGGATGAGGTCAATGTCCTTCCAGGATACCCGGGCCAGATCGATTAGAAAGGCCTGCTCACAGAAGTGTTTTAGGGAGCGTGAAGATCTACTGTCCTGTAGGTTTTCAGTCCAACCCTCTCCTGGAGATCTACTGTCCTGTAGGTTTTCAGTCCAACTCTCTTCCTGGAGATCTACCGTCCTGTAGGTTTTCATTCCAACCCTAATTTAACACACCTGATTCTACTAATTAGCCGCTCAACAAGACCTTAACTAGCTGAATCAGATATGCTAAATTAGGGTTGGACTGAAAACCTACAGGAAGAGGGTTGGGTGGCCCTGCAGTAGAGCATGTTATGGGAATTATATTAAATTGACAGGTTAAGGTTGGACACTGGACACTAGTGCTTGCAGAATTCCTACTTTTGTGGTTCACAGACTATTCCCAGTAAGTCTAATAGTGCGCTTTTGGCCCTGGACAAAAGTCGTGCACTACTCAGGGAATAGGGTCTCATTTGGGATTAACACTGCGATGCTTTAATGCAGGAGACTTCCTGTTTTCTTATGTTCAAAGTCTCACCTGGCTAGGGTAGTTTCCTCCCATCTTAACTAGTTCTAAATGTTGACCGCAATAAGAAATGAGATGAATAGCTTCAACATGGAATATTCCAGCTGTGTGCCTAGATGCTCCTTCTTAAAATAGACCCCATCGCAAGGCCTGGGGAAATACACTGTGTATTGTAGGGTACATGTCTAGACATTTGGGGAGGTAGATGTTGAGTTGTAGGTTTACATGCCATTTCTGGTAGATATTGTATCATTTGAAGAGACCTATTGGGGTCCACACACCTATAGCCCTGTTACACGGCCCTGATACAAGGCCCTTTTACAAGGCCCTGTTATACGGCCCTGTTACACGGCCCTGTTACAAGGCCCTGTTACACGGCCCTGTTACACGGCCCTGACTACCTGACATGATGACTCCTTGCTGTCCCCAGTCCACCTGGCCATGCTGCTGCTCCAGTTTCAACTTCCACCTGACTGTGCTGCTGCTCCAGTTTCAACTGTTCTGCCTTATTATTATTCGACCATGCTGGTCATTTATGAACATTTGAACATCTTGGCCATGTTCTGTTATAATCTCCACCCGGCACAGCCAGAAGAGGACTGGCCACCCCACATAGCCTGGTTCCTCTCTAGGTTTCTTCCTAGGTTTTGGCCTTTCTAGGGAGTTTTTCCTAGCCACCGTGCTTCTACACCTGCATTGCTTGCTGTTTGGGGTTTTAGGCTGGGTTTCTGTACAGCACTTTGAGATATCAGCTGATGTACGAAGGGCTATATAAATAAATTTGATTTGATTTGATTTGTTGCAAGGCCCTGTTACAAGGCCCTGTTACAAGGCCCTGTTACAAGGCCCTGTTACACGGCCCTGTTACACGTCCCTGTTACACGTCCCTGTTACACGGCCCTGTTACACGTCCCTGTTACACGGCCCTGTTACACGGCCCTGTTACACGGCCCTGTTGCAAGGCCCTGTTGCAAGGCCCTGTTACATGGCCCTGTTGCAAGGCCCTGTTACACGGCCCTGTTACAAGGCCCTGTTACACGTCCCTGTTACACGGCCCTGTTACAAGGCCCTGTTACAAGGCCCTGTCACACGGCCCTGTTACAAGGCCCTGTCACACGGCCTGGGGAAATACACAGTGTACATGATGAGGTAGTCGGGGTTAGTAGAGATAATAACATTTGAAGAGAGATCACACCAACACATATATGGATATTTGAAATTCAGGTTATGATGCAGCTTGTACATGGACTAAGTAGTGATTCAAATTTCTAGACACATTCCAGATGTTGTATTTGAACAAATATTGATGGATGAACCTCTAAGGAGGTGGTGGTGAAGGAGATATTTCCTATTTCCATCTTGACAGAATACGATATGTATAGATTTATATAGAAGCGCTAAAGGCTACAGATCGCAGTTGGGATTGATCAGGTATTTAATAGTTTGACGTCTAAACCTTTTATTTTATTTTATTATTGATCTGTTCAGTGCCCTGCATGAGGAGTCAGTCTGGAGTGTATTGATTGTGGTGGTGTTGTGATATGGAGTGGTGTGTGTGTGTGTCTGTGTGTGTGTGCCCATAGTGTGCACTCATACACTCCCTCACATGGATTTAAAAGTAATGGACTGCGGTGAGGAATATGGTGCAAACTCCCTCCTATACAGCCATCCAGTGTTTTTAGATGGGACAAGTGGAAACCTCTGGGTTTATTTGGCCTTTATTTAACCAAGAAAGTGTTTTGATACCACATTCTCTTGTACAATACGACCAAGATCAGGTCGTTACTGTAGGTGAAGGGTAGATAATCAAATCAAATCAGCCCTGGCTACGTTTGCGACTAGATTTAAAGGCCCAGTGTAGTCAGAATCATGATTCTCCCTGTTTTTCTTCTGTATATTTCCACACTATGAGGATAGAATATTACTGTGAAATTGTGAAAATGAGGATAATGCCTTTTTTAATGTAATAGGTGTTTGAAGAGATGTTTTGGTGGGGTGGAGTTCTAACCTTCCATGGTGACATCACCAGGTGGTAATATTATTAATAGACCAATCAGAGGGCCTCCCGGGTGGCGCAGTGGTTAAGGGAGCTGTACTGCAGCGCCAGCTGTGCCACCAGAGACCCTGGGTTCGCCCAGGCTCTGTCGTAACCGGCCGCGACCGGGAGGTCCGTGGGGCGTCGTCCGGGTTAGGGAGGGTTTGGCCGGTAGGGATATCCTTGTCTCATCGCGCACCAGCGACTCCTGTGGCGGGCCGGGCGCAGTGCGCGCTAACCAAGGTTGCCAGGTGCACGGTGTTTCCTCCGACACATTGGTGCTGCTGGCTTCCGGGTTGGATGTGCGCTGTGTTAAGAAGCAGTGCCGCTTGGTTGGGTTGTGTATCGGAGGACACATGACTTTCAACCTTCGTCTCTCCCGAGCCTGTATGGGAGTTGTATCGATGAGACAAGATAGTAGCTACTAACATTAGGATACCACGAAATTGGGGAGAAAAAGGGGGTAAAATAAAATAAAAATAGACCAATAAGAAAGAGTTCCAATCCCCTCTGCCAATAACAGCTAGCTTTCAGTTTTCCCTCCCCACTCAGACCCCTTCCAGACAGTCCTACTTCAATTCTTGCTTGAGAAATTGCTATTTTCTAAGAAATTATATGCTGGTTTCTTTTTGACTAATTTAATAGAAAACAACCAGAGTAAAAGGTATTTAATTGTTAGCATGAAATGATTTGATATAAAACAACTGCATTGGACCTTTAAGTGACTTTTTTAAGATTTGTAATTTTATTTTATGAAAGTACAGACTCTGAGCTTCCAAATGGTATATAAACTTTAGTTGAAGCAGTTTAACTCCCGTGATTACTCCAACTACAATATGTAGCCGATGTGAAATGGCTAGCTAGTTAGCGGTGGTGCGCGCTAGTGGCGTTTCAATCGGTGACGTCACTCGCTCTGAGACCTTGAAGTAGTTGTTCCCCTTGCTCTGCAAGGACCGCGGCTTTTGTGGAGCGATGGGTAACGATGCTTCGAGGGTGACTGTTGTTGATGTGTGCAGAGGGTCCCTGGTTCGCGCCCGGGTCGGGGCGAGGGGACGGTCTAAAGTTATACTGTTACATATATAACATATTGAATCTCTGAAAAAAGCTATTCACAGATCAAACAGATCCAATGCATCCGTTTTTACACGGGAAAGTTATTCTGCTTTGAAAGCTGATCAACTTGTTATCCCACTTAGGAGACAAGTAGGAGAAAATGCACTATGAAAAATTTCAATGAGATTTTCACATTAAAAAAAGGTGCTATCTAGAACATAAAAAGGGTTTTTCAGCTGTCCCTATAGGAGAACCCAAAGAAGAACTTGTTTGGGTTCCAAATAAAACACTTAAGGTTTGCCTATGTGGACAGACAAAGAACCCTTTGGAACCTGTTATTCTAAGCGTGTAGCTAGACAGCTCTAATTTGTCTATGCCCATTCAGCTCCGTTCACAACCTCTTAAGCCTTAGCCCCACCCATCTCTTTAGGAATTCACATGTAAACTCAAAGCCAACTATCAGCATGGTCAGCCCATACATTATCTCAGCCAATCATTGCCAACCATCAGCATGGTCAGCCCATACATTATCTCAGCCAATCATTGCCAACCATCAGCATGGTCAGCCCATACATTATCTCAGCCAATCATTGCCAACCGTCAGCATGGTCAGCACATCCATTATCTCAGCCAATCATTGTCAACCATCAGCATGGTCAACACATCCGTTATCTCAGCCAATCATGGTTAACCATCAGCATGGTCAGCCCATCCATTATCTCAGCCAATCGTTGCCAACCATCAGCATGGTCAGCCCATCCATTATCTCAGCCAATCATTGCCAACCATCAGCATGGTCAGCCCATCCATTACCTCAGCCAATCATTGCCAACCGTCAGCATGGTCAGCCCATCCATTATCTCAGCCAATTATTGCCAACCGTCAGCATGGTCAGCCCATCCATTACCTCAGCCAATCATTGCCAACCATTAGCATGGTCAGCCCATCCATTACCTCAGCCAATCATTGCCAACCATCAGCATGGTCAGCCCATCCATTACCTCAGCCAATCATTGCCAACCGTCAGCATGGTCAGCCCATCCATTACCTCAGCCAATCATTGCCAACCGTCAGCATGGTCAGCCCATCCATTATCTCAGCCAATCATGGTTAACCAGGAAGGATCCTGGCTTTCTCCGTTTGAACCTTAAAGTCAATTCTCCTGGGAGAAAGGAGGATCATAATAAAAATGTGTATTCATGTTTAAGGAAGTTAGTAATTAAGACATATGAAAGTTCACATTTTCAAGAATGCATTTATGCAAAAACATATATATACACTGCTCAAAAAAATAAAGGGAACACTTAATTAAACAACACAATGTAACTCCAAGTCAATCAAACTTCTGTGAAATCAAACTGGGGGATAAAATCTTCCCAGCTCTGCAGATTTTGCTGTGAGGAGGCAGAGTCATTACATCATTTATTTTGGAAATGTTCCATATGTAGCTCGTTTTTGGTCACAGGTTCAGGAATAGCTGAAGAACTGCAACATTGACCCAGAACTAACGCTGTAGCAATACTGGGTGATTTGAAAAGTCATAGTCAATCAATTAATAAGATAATAATTATTTTTGCAAAAATGTTTATCTTTAATTTACAATCTGTAGAAGCTATGAGAATAGAAAGGTTCAGTACTTTTGTGAAGCATCACAGCACAGTTGAAAAATATATGGCAAATAGAAACCCAAAATGGATGTTCAAATCAAATCAAATCAAATCAAATCAAATCAAATTTTATTTGTCACATACACATGGTTAGCAGATGTTAATGTGAGTGTAGTGAAATGCTTGTGCTTCTAGTTCCGACAATGCAGTAATAACGAGCAAGTAATCTAACTAACAATTCCAAAAAAAACTACTGTCATACACAGTGTAAGGGGATAAAGAATATGTACATAAGGATATATGAATGAGTGATGGTACAGAGCAGCATAGGCAAGATACAGTAGATGATATCGAGTACAGTATATACATATGAGATAAGTATGTAAACCAAGTGGCATAGTTAAAGTGGCTAGTGATACATGTATTACATAAGGATGCAGTCGATGATATAGAGTACAGTATCAACGTATGCATATGAGATGAACAATGTAGGGTAAGTAACATTATATAAGGTAGCATTGTTTAAAGTGGCTAGTGATATATTTACATCATTTCCCATCAATTCCCATGATTAAAGTGGCTGGAGTAGAGTCAGTGTCATTGACAGTGTGTTGGCAGTAGCCACTCAATGTTAGTGGTGGCTGTTTAACAGTCTGATGGCCTTGAGATAGAAGCTGTTTTTCAGTCTCTCGGTCCCAGCTTTGATGCACCTGTACTGACCTCGCCTTCTGGATGGCAGCGGGGTGAACAGGCAGTGGCTCGGGTGGTTGATGTCCTTGATGATCTTTATGGCCTTCCTGTAGCATCGGGTGGTGTAGGTGTCCTGGAGGGCAGGTAGTTTGCCCCGGTGATGCGTTGTGCAGACCTCACTACCCTCTGGAGAGCCTTACGGTTGAGGGCGGTGCAGTTGCCATACCAGGCGGTGATACAGCCCGCCAGGATGCTCTCGATTGTGCATCTGTAGAAGTTTGTGAGTGCTTTTGGTGACAAGCCGAATTTCTTCAGCCTCCTGAGGTTGAAGAGGCGCTGCTGCGCCTTCCTCACGATGCTGTCTGTGTGAGTGGACCAATTCAGTTTGTCTGTGATGTGTATGCCGAGGAACTTCAAACTTGCTACCCTCTCCACTACTGTTCCATCGATGTGGATGGGGGGGTGTTCCCTCTGCTGTTTCCTGAAGTCCACAATCATCTCCTTAGTTTTGTTGACGTTGAGTGTGAGGTTATTTTCCTGACACCACACTCCGAGGGCCCTCACCTCCTCCCTGTCGGCCGTCTCGTCGTTGTTGGTAATCAAGCCTACCACTGTTGTGTCGTCCGCAAACTTGATGATTGAGTTGGAGGCGTGCATGGCCACGCAGTCGTGGCTGAACAGGGAGTACAGGAGAGGGCTCAGAACGCACCCTTGTGGGGCAACAGTGTTGAGGATCAGCGGGGAGGAGATGTTGTTGCCTACCCTCACCACCTGGGGGCGGCCCGTCAGGAAGTCCAGTACCCAGTTGCACAGGGCGGGGTCGAGACCCAGGGTCACGAGCTTGATGACGAGCTTGGAGGGTACTATGGTGTTGAATGCCGAGCTGTAGTCGATGAACAGCATTCTCACATAGGTATTCCTCTTGTCCAGATGGGTTAGGGCAGTGTGCAGTGTGGTTGAGATTGCATCGTCTGTGGACCTATTTGGGCGGTAAGCAAATTGCAGTGGGTCAAGGGTGTCAGGTAGGGTGGAGGTGATATGGTCCTTGACTAGTCTCTCAAAGCACTTCATGATGACAGATGGGAGGGGTTGAGGGGAGCTGAAGGGTGGGACTGGATGGTGTTAAGAGACAGATGGGAGGGGTTGAATGGAGCTGAAGGGTGGGACTGGATGGTGTTAAGAGATACATGGGAGGGGTTGAGGGGAGCTGAAATGGAGCTGAAGGGTGGGACTGGATGGTGTTAAGAGATACTGGATGGTGATAAGAGACATTGAGAGAGATGGGTGGGGTTGAATGGAGCTGAAGGGTGGGACTGGATGGTGTTGAGAGATAGATGGGTGGGGTTGAATGGAGCTGAAGGGTGGGACTGGATGGTGTTGAGAGATAGATGGGAGGGGTTGAGGGGAGCTGAAGGGTGGGACTGGATGGTGTTCAGAGATAGATGGGTGGGGTTGAATGGAGCTGAAGGGTGGGACTAATAACAAGATAACCAATGTAAAACATACGGGGTCTGTAAAATGTATATAGTCTAACGCTCGTCGTCGTAAGGAAGAATGGACCAAAGCAAAGCGTGGAAGGTGTTCATGATCTTTATTGTCAAGGATCACTCAAACAAAAACAACGAATACAGAAACGAAAGCGAACAGTTCCGTCAGGTACAGATACTAAACGGAAAATAACAACTATTATATGATCCCCCAATCAGAGACAACGATAGACAGCTGCCTCTGATTGGGAACCGCACTGGGCAAAAACAACAAAGAAATAGAAAACATGGATTCTCCCACACAAGTCACACCCTGACCTAACCAAACATAGAGAATAATAAGGATCTGTAAGGTCAGGATCTTTGTAAATAGCACATTTACAAATAGAAATCAAACTGGATGAACATCAGAAATAGAAGGACTAAAAACATACTAAATATAAAGATTGTAAAATAGATTGTGTCTGTAAAATGTGTATAAGATGTATAAACTGAAGATAGAAGCCTGAGTGTTATTGTTTATTAGTTTACTCCAATTGGGGGAGGGGTGGGAGGGTTTGGGGAATAATAAAGGTATATTCTTTAAAAAGTATGTATGTCTATACAGGTATGTATATGTATATATGGATGTATATATGTGTATTTTGTATGAATGTTTATGTATAAATATGTATGGTATGTATGTATATATATATATATATATATATATATATATATATATATATATATATATATATATATATATATATATATATATATATTATTACTGTTACAAAAAAATATATATGGGGATTGGAAATGATGCAGACAATTACATTGATGGAAGCTATTCTCTATCCTCAATATTAAGCTGATCCACCCCCTAAAAATAAAAAAAGTTATAATTTATATATATATATTTTTTTAAATAAAATATATTTGTAAAAGACAGATCCTACAGTGACATCTGTGAGTCCTCCAGCTGACAGAGGACAGTTCAGCAAAGGCTTCTCGCCGTGACGTCCAACCACGACAGTCGTTGTCATAGCGAGGTGCCCGTAGCGATAATACTGCGATAACCATGTTTCCAGACTGAGCTACAATCAAAGCAATCTGTCTCTATAGGAACTGGATGCTGAACCGGTGTCGGTAGTCGGATGACGCGCGTGCAGCTACGCTCTCCTCTCTGTCTCTACTGTGCCACAGGAAGCAACTACGGTTCCGTAACGACCCCTTGCTGGGCTTTTAAACAACACATCAAAAGCTCTACTTTGTCAAAGAGGAAAACTGACTCAGCTCACCCTTCCCACTTTCTGCCAGCTTCTCATTCATTCCCTGGCTGAGAAAGATGAATTTCCTCAGAACATCCTCAATTCGTCCCGGGAATGGACTCTTTAAGGTGTTGCTGGCACATGTTCCGTGTGTTTCCCACAGTTGTGTCAAGTTGGCTGTGTGTCCGTTGAGTGGTGGACCATTCTTGATATAACGGAGGAAACTGGTGAGCGTGAAAAACCCAGCAACGTTGCAGTTCTTGACACACTCGAACCAGTGTGAAGCCCGGCACCTTCATTTTATATTTGTGTAGAAAACAGAGTGTTTTATCTTTGATTTGTTAAGCACTTTAAAATGTATCATCTGAAAGAAATTTGATTTTAAATAGCGTTGTTACAAAAAAATGGCCTGGACCCAGATCTGTTTCTCCTGTGTTCAATGTTGACAAGGCTCTAACAGACCTGGGATCAGGATATTTAAAAATCACACTGGGTGGCTGGTCAGGGACCAATATTTACTGGAAGGAAATATTTTTGAGGGCGAGAGAGAAGGATGAAGAAAGAGAGAAGGAGAGAGAAAGGGGGAGAGAGAGGAAAGAGGAAGAGAGAGAGATGCCAGAGGAGGTTTGTGGTTTCCTAAGACAGAGGTTAAAGGTTAAGAAAAACAAGAAATAGGTAAACACACACACATACACAGATAAGCTGTGGCCCAGCAAAGAGATGAGCAGAGGCCCAGCAGAGAGATAAGCAGAGAGATGAGCAGAGGCCCAGCAGAGAGATAAGCAGACAGATGAGCAGAGGTCCAGCAGATAGATAAGCAGAGATATAAGCAGAGGCCCAGCAAGGAGATAAGCAGAGAGATAAGCCCAGCAGAGAGATAAGCAGAGGCCCAGCAAAGAGATAAGCAGAGAGATGAGCAGAGGTCCAGCAGATAGATAAGCAGAGATATAAGCAGAGGCCCAGCAAGGAGATAAGCAGAGAGATAAGCAGAGGCCCAGCAGAGAGATAAGCAGAGGCCCAGCAAAGAGATAAACAGAGAGATGAGCAGAGGCCCAGCAGAGAGATAAGCAGAGGCCCAGCAAATAGATAAGCAGAGGCCCAGCAGAGAGATAAGCAGAGAGATATGCAGAGGCCCAGCAGAGAGATAAGCAGAGAGATAAGCAAAGGCCCAGCAGAGAGATAAGCAGAGGCCCAGCAAAGAGATAAACAGAGAGATGAGCAGAGGCCCAGCAGAGAGATAAGCAGAGCCCCAGCAAATAGATAAGCAGAGAGATAAGCAGAGAGATAAGTAGAGGCCCAGCAGAGAGATAAGCAGAGGCCCAGCAGAGAGATAAGCAGAAAGAGAGATAAGCAGAGGCCCAGCAGAGAGATAAGCAGAGGCCCAGCAGAAAGATAAGCAGAGAGATAAGCAGAGGCCCATCAGAGAGATAAGCAGAGAGATAAGCAGTGGCCAGTCAGAGATAAGCCGAGAGATAAGCAGAGAGATAAGCAGAGGCCCATCAGAGAGATAAGCAGAGAGATAAGCAGTGGCCAGTCAGAGAGATAAGCAGAGGCCCTTCAGAGAGATAAGCAGTGGCCAGTCAGAGAGATAAGCAGAGAAATAAGCAGATGCCCGTCAGAGAGATAAGCAGAGAGATACGCAGAAGCCCTTCAGAGAGTTAAGCAGAGGCCCAGCAGAAGAAAATGCTGATCTACGCTGGTTGTAGGGGAGAAACTGAGCATTGATTCTCAGAGCCACAAATTAGAAATCCATTGAGGTGAGGATCTCATTGACTCTACGGCAGGAGGGGACAGGGGGAGAGCAGGGAGGTCACACTACCTCTGGTGTCACACATATTCACTTGACACAAAACGCAATAATAATTTAAAAGCGTTTTAATGAACACAACCCAGGTTTGGCTGACAGTGGGTAGGGCTGGGGCTGAGGCTGGGGCTGGAATAGAGGCTGGGGCTGGGGATGAGGCTGGGGCTGGAATAGAGGCTGGGGCTGGGGATGAGGCTGGGGCTGGGGATGAGGCTGGGGCTGGAGATGGGGCTGGAGATGAGGCTGGGGCTGGAGATGAGGCTGGGGCTGGAGATGGGGCTGGGAATGAGACTGGGACTGGAGATGAGGCTGGAGATGAGGCTGGGGCTGGAGATGGGGCTGGGGATGAGGCTGGGGCTGGAGATGAGGCTGGGGCTGGAGATGAGCCTGGGGCTGGAGATGGGACTGGAGAAGGGGCTGGGAGGCTGGGGCTATGAGGCTGGGGCTGGAGATGGGGCTAGGTTTGGTGAGGCTGGGGCTGGAACTGGGGATGAGGCTGGGGCTGGGGATGAGGCTGGGACTGGGGGATGAGGCTGGGGCTGAGGCTGGGGCTGGATATGGGGATGGGGCTGGATATGAGGCTGGGGCTGGTGATGGGGCTGGTGCTGGTGATGGGGCTGGGATGGGGATGGGGCTGGAGATGGGGCTGGAGTTGGGGATGGGGCTGGAGATGAGGCTGGAGAAGGGGATGGGACTGGAGATGGGGATGGGGCTGGATATGAGGCAGTGGCTGGGGCTGGATTTGAGGCTGGGGGCTGGAGTGAGGCTGGGGCTGGAGATGGGGCTGGATATGAGACTGGGGCTGGGACAGGGGCTGGGGCTGGAGATGAGGCAGGGGCTGGGGCTGGGGGCTGGGGCCTGAGATGGGACTGGGACTGGGACTGAGATGAGGCTAGGGAGATGAGACTGGGACTGGAGATGAGACCGGGACTGGGACTGGAGATGAGACTGGGACTGGGACTAGAGATGAGACTGGGACTGGGGTGAGACCGGGACTGGGACTAGAGGCTGGGACTGGAGATGAGACCGGGACTGGGACTGGAGATGAGGGACTGGAGATGAGGGGACTGGGACTGGGACTGGGACTGGAGATGAGACTGGGACTGGAGATGGACCGGGACTGGGACTTGGACTGGAGATGGACTGGGACTGGAGATGGGACTGGGACTGGAGATGAGACTGGGACTGGGACTGGAGATGGGACTGGGGCTGGAGATGGGACTGGGACTGGAGATGGGACTGGGACTGGGACTGGGACTGGATGGGACTGGGGCTGGAGATGGGACTGGGACTGGGACTGAGATGAGACTGGGGCTGGGACTGGAGATGGGACCAGGACTGGGACTGGGACTGGAGATGAGACAGGGACTGGGACTGGAGATGCTGGGACTGGAGATGAGACTGGGACTGGAGATGGGACTGGGACTGGGACTGGAGATGAGACTGGGACTGGAGATGGGACTGGGACTGGGACTGGGACTGGAGAGACTGGGATGGGAGATGAGACTGGGACTGAGACTGGGACTGGGAGAGATGAGACTGGGACGGGAGATGGGACTGGGACGGGAGATGAGACTGGGACGGGAGATGGGACTGGGACGGGAGATGGGTGTGGGGAGAGATGGGACTGGGACTGGAGATGAGATTGGGACTGGGACTGGGACGGGGGATGAGACTGGGACGGGAGATGGGACTGGGACTGAGACTGGGACGGGAGATGGGACTGGGACAGGAGATGAGACTGGGGTGGGAGATGAGGCTGGGACAGGAGGTGGGACTGGGACGGGAGATGAGACTGGGACTGGGACGGGGGATGGGACTGGAGATGGGACTGGGACGGGAGATGGGACTGGGACTGGAGATAAGACTGGGACTGGAGATGGGACTGGGACTGGAGATGAGACTGGGACTGGAGATGGGGCTGGGAATGAGGCTGGGACTGGAGATGAGGCTGGAGATGAGGCTGGGGCTGGAGATGGGGCTGGGGATGAGGCTGGGGCTGGGGATGAGGCTGGGGCTGGAGATGAGGCTGGGGCTGGATTTGAGGCTGGGGCCTGGAGATGGGACTGGGACGGGAGATGAGACCGGGACTGGGACTGGAGATGAGACCGGGACTAGGACTAGAGATGAGACTGGGACTGGAGATGAGACCGGGACTGGGACTGGAGATGAGACTGGGACTGGGATTAGAGATGAGACTGGGACTGGAGGTGAGACCACTGGGACTAGAGATAAGACTGGGACTGGAGATGAGACCGGGACTGGGACTGGAGATGAGACCAGGACTGGAGATGAGCTGGGACTGGGACTGGAGATGAGACCGGGACTGGAGATGAGACCGGGACTGGGACTTGGACTGGAGATGAGACTGGGACTGGAGATGGGACTGGGACTGGGGGACTGGAGATGGGACTGGGGCTGGAGTTGGGACTGGGATGGAGATGGGACTGGGACTGGGACTGGGACTGGCGATGGGACTGGGGCTGGAGATGGGACTGGGACTGGGACGTGAGATGAGACTGGGACTGGGACTGGAGATGGGACCAGGACTGGGACTGGGACTGGGACTGGAGATGAGACAGGGACTGGGACTGGGACTGGAGATGAGACAGGGACTGGGACTGGAGATGAGACTGGGACTGGAGATGGGACTGGGACTGGGACTGGAGATGAGACTGGGACTGGAGATGGGACTGGGACTGGGACTGGAGTTGAGACTGGGATGGGAGATGAGACTGGGACGGGAGATGAGACTGGGACTGGGACGGGAGATGAGACTGGGACGGGAGATGGGACTGGGACGGGAGATGAGACTGGGACGGGAGATGGGACTGGGACGGGAGATGGGTGTGGGAGGAGAGATGGGACTGGGACTGGAGATGAGACTGGGACGGGAGATGAGACTGGGACAGGAGGTGGGACTGGGACGGGAGATGAGACTGGGACTGGGACGGGAGATGGGACTGGAGATGGGACTGGGACGGGAGATGGGACTGGGACTGGAGATAAGACTGGGACTGGTGATGGGACTGGGACTGGGACGGGAGATGGGACTGGAGATGGGACTGGGACGGGAGATGGGACTGGGACTGGAGATAAGACTGGGACTGGTGATGGGACTGGGACTGGGACTGGAGATGGGACTGGGACTGGAGATGGGACTGGGACTGGAGATGAGACTGGGACTGGAGATGGGACTGGAGATGGGACTGGAGATGGGACTGGGACTGGAGATGGGACTGGGACTGGAGATGGGACTGGGCCTGGAGATGAGACTGGGACTGGAGATGGGACTGGGGTTGGAGATGGGACTGGAGATGGGACTGGGGGATGAGGCTGGGGATAAGGCTGGGGCTGGATATGGGGATGGGGCTGGATATGAGGCTGGGGCTGGAGATGGGACTGGGACTGGAGATGAGATTGGGACTGGGACTGCGACGGGAGATGGGACTGGGACGGGAGATGAGACTGGGACGGGAGATGGGACTGGGACGGGAGATGAGACTGGGACGGGAGATGGGACTGGGACGGGAGATGAGACTGGGACTGGAGATGGGACTGGGACGGGAGATGAGACTGGGACTGGGACTGGGACGGGAGATGAGACCAGGACCATTGCGCCAGCTACATTATTGGACTCCCTCCAACTGAACATGTCATATTAATACAAGTGCCTTGATCAGCATTCATTTATGCTCTTCCTGTGAACCGTAGATAAGGACTAGAGTTGAAACCAAACCATTGCCGATGAATGATTCCACCTGTCCTTCATTGAGACGTTTTAACTCCCTCAGTGCTGCAGGGTTTGGGGTGGGGGGGGTCATTTCTCCTTTACCCCCTCCAACATCACACTCTTTTTCATTGAGGCATTTTACATCCCTTACTGAGATGGGTTGGAGGGAGGGTGCGGAAGGGTTTGGGGTGGGGGGGGGATTCCTTTCTCCCTTTTTCTCATTACCCCCCTCCAACATCACACACACACACACAGAGAGAGACTAATCTGCAGGTTGTGATATGCTAATCTATCCTGTCCTGTCTGATGTCTTTGAGACGAGCAGAGCTGGAGCGAGGAGCCCCACCCAGGGACCAGGAGAGAGAGGAAGTCATTAAAGCATGCCCAGAGGGGGGCTGCCTGGGCTGGGGTGGGATGGGAGCACTTTGGGGGGGTGGGTTGAGGTGGTGTGGGTAGGGGATATCTGGTGGCTGTCCCCTTCTCTCTGATCCTCTCTCTCATCCTCTCTCTCTTCATCCCACTGTCTCTCTCTTCATCCCACTGTCTCTCTCTTCCTCCCTCTCTATCTGTCTCTCTCTTCCTCTCTCTCCCTCCCTCTCTTCCTCCCTCTGTTTCACTCTCTTCCTCCCTCTGTCCCTCTCTTCCTCCCTCTGTCGCTCTCTTCCTCCCTCTGTCGGTCTCTTCCTCCCTCTGTCTCTCTCTTCCTCCCTCTGTCTCTCTCTTCCTCCCTCTGTCCCTCTCTTCCTCCCTCTGTTTCCTCTCTTCCTCCCTCTGTCTCTCTCTTCCTCCCTCTGTCTCTCTCTTCCTCCCTCTGTCTCTCTCTTTCCTCCCTCTGTCTCTCTCTTCCCCTCCCTCCCTCCCTCCCTCCCTCCCTCCCTCCCTCCCTCCCTCCCTCCCTCCCTCCCTCCCTCCCTCCCTCCCCTGTCTCTTCCTCCCTCCCTCTATCTCTTCCTCCCTCCCTCTGTCTCTCCCTCCCTCCCTCTATCCCTCCCTCCCTCTGTCTGTCTCTTCCTCCCTCCCCCTCCCTCCCTCCCTCCCTCCCTCCCTCCCTCCCTCCCTCCCTCCCTCCCTCCCTCCCTCCCTCCCTCCCTCCCTCTGTGTCTTCCTCCCTCCCTCTGTCTCTCCCTCCCTCTGTATCTCTCTACCTCCCTCCCACCGTCTCTTCCTCCCTCCCTCCCTCCCTTCCTTCCTCCCTCCCTCCCTCTGTCTCTCCCTCCCTCCCTCTATCCCTCCCTCCCCCCTCTGTCTGTCTCTCCCTCCCTCCCTCCCTCCCTCCCTCCCTCCCTCCCTCCCTCCCTCCCTCCCTCCCTCCCTCTGTGTCTTCCTCCCTCCCTCTGTCTCTCCCTCCCTCTGTATCTCTCTACCTCCCTCCCACCGTCTCTTCCTCCCTCCCGCTCTCTATTCCAAACCCCTTTCCTCCCGCTCTCTATTCTTCTCTCTCTCTTCCTCCCTCTCCCTGTCCTCCCTCCCTCCCGCTCTCTATTCCAAACCCCTTTCCTCCCGCTCTCTATTCTTCTCTCTCTTCCTCCCTCTCCCTCTCTCTCCTCCCTCTCTCTCTCTCTCTCCTCCCTCTCTCTCTCTCTTCCTCCCACTGTCGGTCTCTTCCTCCCTCTGTCTCTCTCTTCCTCCCACTGTCCTCTTCTCCCTCTGTCTCTCTCTTCCTCCCTCTGTCTCTCTCTTCCTCCCTCTGTCTCTCCTCCCCTCCCTCCCTCCCTCCCTCCCCCTCCCTCCCTCCCTCCCTCCCTCCCTCCCTCCCTCCCTCCCTCCCTCCCTCCCTCCCTCCCTCCCTCCCTCCCTCCCTCCCCTGTCTCTTCCTCCCTCCCTCTATCTCTTCCTCCCTCTGTCTCTCCCTCCCTCCCTCTATCCCTCCCTCCCTCTGTCCTCCCCTCCCTCTGTCCCTTCCTCCCTCCCTCCCTCCCTCCCCCTCCCTCCCCCTCCCTCCCTCCCTCCCTCCCTCCCTCCCTCCCTCCCTCCCTCCCTCCCTCCCCCTCCCTCCCTCCCTCCCTCCCTCTGTGTCTTCCTCCCTCCCTCTGTCTCTCCCTCCCTCTGTATCTCTCTACCTCCCTCCCACCGTCTCTTCCTCCCTCCCTCCCTCCCTCCCTCCCTCCCTCCCTCCCTCCCTCCCTCCCTCCCTCCCTCCCTCCCTCCCTCCCTCCCTCCCTCCCTCCCTCCCTCCCCCTCCCTCCCTCTGTGTCTTCCTCCCTCCCTCTGTCTCTCCCTCCCTCTGTATCTCTCTACCTCCCTCCCACCGTCTCTTCCTCCCTCCCGCTCTCTATTCCACCCCCTTTCCTCCCGCTCTCTATTCTTCTCTCTCTCTTCCTCCCTCTCCCTCTCTCTTCCTCCCTCTCTCTCTCTCTTCCTCCCTCTCTCTTCCTCCCTCTCCCTCTCTCTTCCTCCCTCTCTCTCTCTCTTCCTCCCTCTCTCTCTCTCTTCCTCCCTCTCTCTCTCTCTTCCTCCCACTCTCTCTCTGGCTCCCCCTGGGGTGGTCCTGCTAACTCTCTGACAGGCTAACAATCAGAAAAAGAGTGTGCGTGTGTGTGTGCGTGTGCTTGTGTGTGCATGTGTGAAGGATTAGTTGACAGTTGCCAATCTGCTCAGATCCTGTTTGCCTGTCATAATGTGTTTGTCACCTAAGCCGTTCGTTGAAGTGTACGGCACCTGTCATCAGTGTGTGTGTGTGTGTTTGTGTGTCCATTTCTGAATTGATGTAACAGGGAACAGTTTACACAAAGATTATTGGACCGAATATGTCTTTGTCCTGAACACTATGTCGCAATGCTGAGGACTGACATACTTTTGGCATCAATGACATCCACTTCTCTGTCTCTCACACACACACACACACACACTCTCACGCACGCACACACACTCAGACACACGCGTGCACACAGACACACAGACACACAGACACACACACATGCACGCACACACACACAGACACACACACACACACACACGCGTGCACACAGACACACAGACACACACACACACACGCGTGCACACAGACACATACACACACAAACACGCGTGCGCACACACACACACACACACACACACACACACACACACACACACAC